>NC_083588.1:25439611-25739611 GCF_027579695.1 Neoarius graeffei
TGAGGCATTGGGGAGAGCACAATTGGTGAAGGTGTTGTGTATACACGGGGATGTTCACAACTATCCTTAAGTGTCGGTCCACATTCTGTTTTGAGGGGAGAAATTTAGAGTTCAGGCGGCGGTTAATCCTCGCCTCACCCACTCTATAATTTTGGGGACTGATTGGCCGGGATTTCAGGATTTAATGATGCACTTAGTGAAGAGTGGGTCCGGCCGTAGTTTAGTGTGGGGAGGTCCCGGAGTGGCGTTGGCGGGAGTGGCTGTCACAGAGCCGTCTACATCATCACCGCGTCAGAGTGAGGAGCAGCAGGCTCCTCCTCCCTCTCTCGGGGAATCCCTCACGGATTTTCCGTTAGAGCAATCACGAGATGAGTCTCTGTGGCATGCATTTGACCAAGTGAGAGTAATTGATGGTCAAACGCTCCAGGCAAATGCCACCCCGTCCTTCCCCTATTTTTCCATTATTAAGGATAGATTATACCGAGTGATGCAGGACACTCAAACTAAGGAACAAATAACCCAACTTTTGATCCCAAAGAGCCGCCAGGAATTGGTATTCCAGGCGGCTCACTTTAATCCCATGGCTGGACACTTGGGGCAGGATAAGACACTAGCCCGAATAATGGCCCGGTTCTATTGGCCAGGGATTCGTGGTGATGTCCGTAGGTGGTGTACGGCATGCCGTGAATGCCAGTTAGTAAATCCAGCGGCCATCCCAAAAGTGCCTTTGCGCCCTCTCCCATTAATCGAGACCCTGTTTGAAAGAATTGGGATGGATCTCGTCAGGCTATTAGATCGTTCAACACGAGGGTATCGCTTTATTTTAGTTCTGGTGGACTATGCAACGCGATATCCGGAAGCGGTGCCGCTCTGCAATATCTCAGCATGTAGTATTGCGGAAGCGCTCTTCCACATTATCTCCCAAGTCAGAATCCCCAAAGAGATTCTGACTGATCAAGGCACTAAGTTCATGTCACGCACACTGCGTGAACTGTATGGGTTATTGGGAATCAAGCCGATCCGCACCAGCGTTTATCACCCACAAACGGATGGCTTAGTCGAATGGTTTAATCGCACCATCAAAAACATAATTAAAAAATTTGTAAGTGAGGATGCACGTAACTGGGATAAATGGCTCGAACCCCTGCTTGTTGCAGTGCGAGACGTCCCACAAGCCTCCACGGGGTTCTCCCCATTTGAATTATTATATGGGTGTAAGCTGCGTGGCATCCTAGATGTGCTGTGGGAAAATTGGGAGGAGGGACCTTCCCCGTGCAAAAATGAAATTCAATACGTTATTGACCTGCGCGCAAAACTCCACACACTCACACACCCAGGAGAATTTGCGGCAGGCTCAAGAACGTCAAGTCCGCCTGTACAACAGGGGCACGCGCCTTACGGAATTCACACTGGGAGACAAAGTACTCATGTTATTGCCCACTTCGAGCTCTAAATTAATTGCCAGGTGGCAAGGACCCTTTGAGGTCACACAGCGAGTTGGGGACGTCAACTATAAGGTGAGGCGAACGGACAGGGGTGGGGCGTTACAGGTATACCACCTCAATCTGTTAAAACATTGGCGCGAGGAGGTCCCTGTGGCGCTGGTGTCGGTGGTTCCCAAGAAGGCGGCGCTGGGGCTGGAGGTTCAAAAGTGAAAATTGGCATCACCCACTGCTACGGTACCCTGTGGAGCCCACCTCTCCCCAACCCAGCTCGCGGAGGTCACCCGGTTGCAAACAGAATTTTCTGATGTGTTCTCGCCCCTGCCCGGCTGCACCCACCTCATAGAACACCACATTGTGACACCCCCAGGGGTGGTAGTGCACAGCCGCTCTTACAGACTGCCCGAACACAAGAAAAAGGTGGTTCGGGAAGAACTCGAGACCATGCTCAAAATGGGCATTGTCGAGGAGTCCCACAGTGACTGGAGCAGTCCGGTGGTCTTGGCTCCCAAGGCCGACAGGTCGGTCTGGTTCTGTGTGGACTATAGAAAAGTCAACACGGTGTCTAAATTTGACGCATACCCAATGCCTTGTATTGACGAGTTGCTCGATCGACTAGGCATGGCTCGTTTTTATTCAACACTCATTTGACAAAGGGATATTGGCAGATCCTCTTGACTCCACTATCCCAAGAGAAAACGGCCTTTTCCACACCGTTTGGCTTACACCAGTTCATCACACTTCCGTTTGAGCTGTTTGGGGTGCTCGCTATGTTCCAGCAGCTTATGGATAGGGTCCTCTGCTCCCATGCCACCTATGCAGCCGCATACTTGGATGACATTATTTATAGTAATGACTGGCCGCGGCACCTAAAACACCTGAGGGCCGTTCTGGGGTCGCTGAGGTGAGCGGGTCTCACAGCCAACCCGAAGAAGTGTGCGAATGGGCGGGTGGAAGTACGGTATCTGGGCTTCCACTTGGGCAATGGGCAGGTGCGTCCCCAAATCAGTAAGACAGCAGCAATTGCGGCCTGCCCGAGGCCCAAGACCAAAAAGGGGGTGAGGCAGTTCCTGGGGCTGGCTGGCTATTATCATAGGTTTATACCTAATTATTCGGACGTCACCAGCCCGCTGACTGATCTCACTAAAAAGGGGGCACCAGATCCGGTCTAGTGGACGGAGCAATGCCAGTGATATATATGTATGTATGTATGGTTGCATGTAAAGAGGAAAATTATTGGAATATTAATTTTCATTAGCCATGTAAACAGCTTAGCAGGAATATTGACTTTTTTCGGAATAAGGCCAAAAGTTTAATATTTTATGTATGTAAATGTAATGACAACGAGAGCTGTGAAAAGAAACCCCAAAACAAGTCAGTGACATCAACTCCACAGGGCAGGAGTGAAGGTATCACAATCCATCATTCAAAGCAGAATTTATGAGTAAACATATAGAGCCCGTACCCATGGGCGCCGCCGGGGGGGAAAGGTTAGAACAATTCTAGGGGCCCAGCACTGCCATGGGGCCCTTTAAGGGGCTGATAATATCCTTTTAATCTCATCTCATCTCATTATCTCTAGCCGCTTTATCCTTCTACAGGGTCGCAGGCAAGCTGGAGCCTATCCCAGCTGACTATGGGCAAAAGGCGGGGTAAACCCTGGACAAGTCGCCAGGTCATCACAGGGCTGACACATAGACACAGACAACCATTCACACCTACGGTCAATTTAGAGTCACCAGTTAACCTAACATGCATGTCTTTGGACTGTGGGGGAAACCGGAGCACCCGGAGGAAACCCACGTGGACACCATGCAAACTCCACACAGAAAGGCCCTTGCCGGCCCCAGGGCTCGAACCCAGGACCTTCTTGCTGTGAGGCGACAGCGCTAACCACTACACCACCGTGCCGCCCGTGCATACAGTCTATGATCACTAAATATGAAGAGTGGCTGTCAAAAACATAAAGAAAGGCAGCTGAAAGCTGAGAGGGACCGGAGAGGCAGGCAACTGGTCACTCAGTTTTTCCCAAAGAAAGGTAGCTATTGCTCACATTTGTGTTCAAAATATTAGCAAATGGAAAATGAACAGTATCAACGTGGTTGGATTAGCCTATCAAGAGAACACTTTTACAGTTTGTACAGTGACATTTTTTCCATTTTAATAACTGAACTGACTTGTGTGATAAACAAGATGAAATATTACATTATGCTGGTGCTAATAACTAGTGCTAATAAACAGTTTCATAACTAATGGGGTGCCCTAAATATGCACAGATTCAGCCTCAGGGGGACCTCCGCCCTACCAAACCACTGAACCCGCCTTTGGAGAAGGAGGTAAGCAGTAATACAACCCATAAATGCTTTAGGATTGAAGTTTTTAATGAGCGAGCGCCATATACAGTTTGCTAGATTAAAGTGTTGCTAATAACGGACACCAGTCAAGTGTTTGACATGGTTATGTGTGTGGAATGTTCACACATTCTAAACCATTGGTTTCAAATTGAGGAGCTGGAGAAAGCGCAGCACACATAAAAGAGGGATAGAGGTTACAACATATGAAGAAATACGTATGTAATTGATTAAATTGAAATGTCACTCCATGTCACTTTGAAATAAATTTATAATAAGATGTTTCCTGTCTTTTATGGGTAACATTTGTAAGGCTACTGAGTATGGAGTTCATTTAAATGCATCAAACTTTTTCATGCATTAACTAACTTGCATGCATTGCTGATAACAGAGCCAGGCCCCTCATCAGGCCATGATGCAGCAGCCAGGGAGGACACCAGAAGTGTTGAAGTACAGGAAGAGAACAGGGGGAGTACCAGCAGCACAGGTGGTGAGGAAGAAACAGCAGAGAGTAAGGAAGAGCAGGAAGAAACTGAGAAGGCATATGGCAAAATCTTGAATTTTCATTTGTGATTGTAAATGCGCCAGAATTAGTCACTGACCAGTTTTCATCTAGTCCCTGGTAGGTTAATACATAAAATGTAATAACAAAGTCACAAACTCAAGGTCCATGGGCTATCAAAAGTCAAATAATGACAATAGTGCAATTGTGACGAGGGTGGGCAAAGTTGGGGGGCCCAAAATTCTAATCTTTCATGGGGCCCAAAATTTCTGGCGGTGCCCCTGCCCATACCACAAGATGCAAATCACTCTTTCGCAGTAAGAATTGGAAGGCCAGATTAGAATTCACAAAGAAATGCAAAAATGAACCACAAAAGTTCTGGAACAAAGATTAACCTTTACTGAAGTGATTGAGAGGACAAAATGTGGAGAAAGAAAGGATCTGCTCATGAGCCAAAATATATGATCTCACTGGGTCAAGCATGGTGCAGGTAGTTATTGATGATGTAATCCATAATGCTTGCAGCAGAATGAAATCAGAAGTCTATAGAAATATTCTGCCTCCCAATTTACAGAGAAATGCATCCAATCTTATTGCAAGGTTGTCCACCCAAACTCACTGAATCATGCAAAGCATACTGCCAAACACAACAGCGACCTTATTCAGCAAGGAGTTGTGGAAAGTTTTAGAAGGGCCAAATCAATCACCAGACCATAACCCAACTGATTTCACCTCCTGAAGAGGAGGCTTGGTTGTGTAAATCAGTGGGTTGCTGACTTGATGCAGCAAGAGACATGAACCGGTAGCCAAATATTTAGCAATTATTTGTCAAAGGCAAAGTGACTGTCAGTGAATAATAACTGACATGAAGTCGAGGTTATTATTCACCAATATTCACTGAGCCTGAGGTGGATAATTGTTTTAGTATAAATACACAGGTGATTTAAAAAAAATCATATTTAAAAATAATACATTTCAAACTTCAAAACTGGTATGCAAATATAATGCGTGCAGACTTGTCTTGCAAAAGTATTCTCACCCCCCGTGTGTGTTTGTCCTGTTTTGTTGCATTACAAGCTGGAATTAAAATGGATTTTGGGGTTGTTAGCACTATTTGATTTACACAACATGCCTACCACTTTAAAGGTGCAAATTGTTGTTTTATTTTGACACAAACAATAATTAAGATGAAAAAAAAACAGAAATCTGGAGTGTGCATAGGTATCCTAAATAAGAGCTGGTCCAACCAATTTATTTCATAAGTCTCATAATTAGTTGATTAAGACCCACCTGTGTGCAATCAGTGTCACATAATCGGTCACATGATGTCTGCATAAATCAACTTGTTCTGGAAGGACCCTGACTCTGCAACGCTACTAAGCAAGCAACATGAAAACCAAGGAGTACTCCAAACGGGTCAGAGACAAAGTTGTGAAGAAGTATAGATCAGGGTTGGGTTAAAAAAAAATTTCCCAAACTTTGAATATCCCAGGGAGCACCATTAAATCTATTCTACAAAAATGGAAAGAATATGGCACCACTACAAACCTGACAAGAGAAGGTTGTCCACCCAAACTCACAGACTAGGCAAGGAGGGAATTAATCAGAGATGCAAAAAAGACACCAAAGATAACACTGAAGGAGCTGCAAAGATCCACAGTGGATATGGGAGTATCTGTCCATAGGACCACTTTAAGCCATACACTCCACAGATCGGGGCTTTATGGAAGAGCGGCCAGAAAAAGAAAACAAAACATTGCTTAAGACAACACATTTGGAGTTTGCCCAACAGCATGTGGCAGACTCCCCAAACACATGGAAGAAGATTCTCTGGTCAAATGAGACTAAAATTGATCTTTTTGCCCATCATGGGAAATGCCATGTGTGGCGCAAACCCAACACCTTGAAAATACCATTCCTACAGTGCAGCATGGTGGTGACAGCATCATGCTGTGGGGATGTTTTTCATCTGCTGGGACAGGAAAGCTGGTCAGGATTGAAGGAAAGATGGTTGGCACTAAATACAGGGCAATTCTGGAGGAAAACCTGTTTGAGTCAGCCAGAGGTTTGAGACTGGGATGAAGGTTCATGTTCCAGCAGGACAATGACCCTAAACAGACTGCCTAAACTAAACTGGAGTGGTTTAAAGGGAAACATTTAAATTATTTGGAATAGCCTAATCAAAGCCCAGACCTCAATCTAACTGAGAATCTGTGGCATAACTTGAAGATTGCTGTACACCAATACGATCCATCTAACTTGAAGGAGTTGGAACAGTTTTGCCTTGAGGAATGGGCAAAAGTCCCAGTGGCTAGATGTGATAAGCTAATAGAGACATACCCAAAGAGACTTGCAGCTGTAATTGCAGCAAAAGGTGGCTCTACAAAGTATTGACTTCTCTTTTTTTGGGGGGGATGAATACCTATGCACACTCCTGATTTCTGTTTTTCCATCTTATTGTTTGTGTCACAATAAAACAACAATTTTCACCTTTAAAGTAGTAGGCATGTGTGGCAGCGGGGGCGTGGTCGAGCACCGGTCTGTGACAGGAGGGCGGAGTCAGGGAAGGTAAGTGGCAGATTCACTTCATCTGAGGGCAATTAACCTGTGTTTGTGTGTCTTCCCAGGGACCGCGCCCTATTTAGGGAGGGAGAGCGAGAGCAGAGGAGATCTCTCCCGAACCAGACACCTGATGTGTGTGTGTGCGTGTGTCTGCGTGAAAGCTATTGTGTTCCCTGAAAAGTGGGACAATAAAACTGTTTGTTGAACCTGATCTCTGTCCTGCCGTCCTCTGTGCTCCACCCACACCTAGGGAAAGCTACAGTGGTGCTGAAACCTGGGAAATGGAGCACCAACCCAGCAGCCCCATGGAATCCTCCCCGTTCACCGACCTGGTCCACGCCCTCGCCACGGCTCAGCAAAGCCAGCACCAGGCGCTCGTCACACTCCGAAAGGAACAAGAGCGGCGCTTCGATGCCCTGGTGCTGGCCCAGCAAGAAGATCGCAAGGCGTTCCGGCGTCTCCTCGCGTCGGCGGGGCCCACCAGCGCTCCGGCCGCGGGCCCGTCTCCCCTCACCTTAACTAAGATGGGCCCGCAGGATGACCCCGAGGCTTTCTTCACGTTATTCGAGCAGGTCGCTGAAGTCTCGGGGTGGCCGATGGAGCAGCGCGCGGCGCGCCTCCTCCCCCTCCTGACGGGAGAGGCGCAGCTGGCTGCACTACAGCTCCCCGCCGATCGCCGGCTGGCCTACGCCGACCTTCGCCGGGCTGTCCTTCAGCGCGTGGGGCGCACGCCGGAGCAGCAGCGCCAGCGCTTCCGCGCGCTGCGGATGGAGGAAGTCGGCAGCCCGTTCGCGTTCGGCCAGCAGCTCCGGGACGCCTGCTGGCGGTGGCTGAGGGCCGAAGATCGCGACGCCGAGGGAATCGTCGATCAGGTGGTACTGGAACAGTTCATCGCCCGCTTACCAGCAGGAGCCGCGGAGTGGGTCCAGTGCCACCGCCCGGCGTCGCTGGATCAGGCAGTCGAGCTGGCGGAGGATCATCTGGCGGCTGTCTCGGCGGCAGGACAGCGGATGTCGACATCTCTTCTCTCCTCTTCTCTTTCTCTCTCTCTCTCCCCTCCTTCTGTGTCCCGTCCTCGCCCCATTCCCCCACCGCGGAGGCGGGGGCCGGCACCACCCCTGCCGGCCCGCCGCACCCGCGGTGCCCTCCCGTGTCTCCCTTCTGTGTCTGTCTCTCCCCCACCTCAGGTGAGTGAGCCCCAGAGCACCGGTGCAGAGGGGAATCCCGGGCCGGTTTGCTGGCGCTGCGGGGAACCGGACCACCTTCAACAGCAGTGCACAGCAATGGAAGTGGGCGCGGTGGTTCGGATCCCCGACGCGCCAGAGGCCGCCCTCGATCGGGCCGGAGCGTATCGCATACCGGTGAGTATCCAAGGGGCTACATATCAGGCATTGGTGGATTCTGGTTGTAATCAGACCTCAATTCGCCAAAGCCTGGTTCAAAACGAGGCATTGGGGGGAGCACAAGGGGTGAAGGTTTTGTGTGTGCACGGGGATATTCACAGCTACCCTTTGGTGTCGGTCCATATTATTTTCAGAGGGGAAAAATTTATAGTGAAGGCGGCGGTTAATCCTCGCCTTACCCACTCGTTAATTTTGGGGACTGATTGGCCGGGATTTCGGGGTTTAATGACGCGCCTAGTAGAGAGTGGGTCCTGCCAGTTGACAGGGGGAGGTCCCGGTGTCGTTTTGGCGGGAGCAGCTGTCGCGGAGCCGTCTACGTCATCTCCGCGTCAGGGTGAGGAGCCACCGGCTCCTCCTCTCTCTATTGGGGAATCCCTCGCGGATTTCCCATTAGAGCAGTCGCGAGACGAGACTCTGCGGCATGCGTTTGACCAAGTGAGAGTAATCGATGGTCAAACGCTCCCGCCGAACGCCACCCTGTCCTTCCCCTACTTCGCGATTATGAAGGATAGGTTATACCGAGGGACGGCAGGACAGAGATCAGGTTCAACAAACAGTTTTATTGTCCCACTTTTCAGGGAACACAATAGCTTTCACGCAGACACACGCGCACACACACATCAGGTGTCTGGTTCGGGAGAGATCTCCTCTGCTCTCCCTCCCTAAATAGGGCGCGGTCCCTGGGAAGACACACAAACACAGGTTAATTGCCCTCAGGTGAAGTGAATCTGCCACTTACCTTCCCTGACTCCGCCCTCCTGTCACAGACCGGTGCTCGACCACGCCCCCGCTGCCACAGCATGTTGTGTAAATCAAATGGTGCTAAACCATTTTATTTACACAACATGTATCCATTTTAATTCAAGCTTGTAATGCGACAAAACAGGACAAACATGAAGGGGGATGAATACTTTTGCAAGACACTGTATCTATGCTAAGTCACATAGAATGCTTTGTTTTGAAATAGCTAAAATAAAATCACAATTCCACCTTACCTTTGAATAGTTTTAGACCAAACTTCATAGCATCTTTTGTGCTTCTAGGAACAGCATATTCTTTCATAATTTGTTATTCTTCCTCACATATGGTGATGAAGCAATTGGCAGCCATTTTACCCAGTCACTCAAGGTGATTATCCAGAAATAGTCCGAATTTCTCAACCAATCAGCACACACAATTTCCTACAATCACCTCCGTGTTTATGCTAATAAGCGTTATTTACTTTATGATTATCTGTTTCAATACTTTTGCTAATCTAAAAACTGGGTGGCCTGATGCCAAAGGTGCCTAATGTGCCAAATGTTCTAAGTTCTTTAACACATCTAGATGTAAATATCAGGAAATGAAAGCTGAAGTTCTGATCTATTCTGATCTTCATTTTCATTTTTTTATCTGAAATACAAATGTCTGGGGCGGCACGGTGGTGTAGTTGTTAGCGCTGTTGCCTCACAGCAAGAAGGTCCGGGTTTGAGCCCTGTGGCCAGCGAGGGCCTTTCTGTGCGGAGTTTGCATGTTCTCCCCATATCCGCATGGGTTTCCTCCGGGTGCTCCGGTTTCCCCCACAGTCCAAAGACATGCAGGTTAGGTTAACTGGTGACTCTAAATTGACCGTAGGTGTGAATGTGAGTGTGAATGGTTGTCTGTGTCTATGTGTCAGCCCTGTGATGACCTGGCGACTTGTCCAGGGTGTACCCCGCCTTTCGCCCGTAGTCAGCTGGGATAGGTTCCAGCTTGCCTGCGACCCTGTAGAAGGATAAAGCGGCTAGAGATAATGAGATGAGATGAATGAGATGAAAGATGGAAAACATGCAGAGCGGGGAGGGGGGGAAGGATTGAGAAATAGTGAATTAAAGCATTAGCATGGGGATGTGACACATATTGCCATCCACATCATAATTGTATAAGAACTCCATCCATCCATTTTGGCATACCACTACAGTGACGTGGCTGCTCTGACAGTGTCAGCCATCAAAGTGTCTTGGGAACATTACAGTAGTGGTTTCCCATTGCTTTCCACTGGATTATTATAGAGGTTTTCTCCTCTCAACCATTCATACTCATATTCATACCTATGGACAATTTAGAGCCACCAATTAGCCTAATCTGCATGTCTTTGGACTGTGGGAGAAACCAAAGCAAACCCAGGGACACAGGGAGAACATACAAACTCCACACAGAAAGGCCCTCGTCAGCTGCTGGGCTCAAACCCAGAACATTCTTGCTGTGAGGTGACAGTGCAAACCACTTGCACCACCGTGCCACTGTATCAGAGCAACTGCACATAGAGTGGTGCTTGAAAGTTTGTGAACCCTTTAGAATTTTCTATATTTCTGCATAAATATGACATAAAACATCATCAGATTTTCACACAAATCCTAAAAGTAGATAAAGATAACCCAGTTAAACAAATGAGACAAAACTATTATACTTGGTCATTTATTTATTGAGGAAAACAATCCAATATTACATATCTGTGAGTGGCAAAAGTATGTGAACCTCTCGAATTCGCAGTTAATTTGAAGGTGAAATTAGAGGCAGGTGTTTTCAATCAATGGGATGACAATCAGGTGTGAGTAGGCACCCTGTTTTATTTAAAGAACAAAGATCTATCAAAGTCTGATCTTCACAACACTTGTTTGTGGAACTGTATCATGGCAAGAACAAAGGAGATTTCTGAGGACTTCAGAAAAAGTGTTGTTGATGCTTATCAGGCTGGAAAAGGTTACAAAACCATCTCTAAAGAGTTTGGACTCCACCAATCCACAGTCAGACAGATTGTGTACAAATGGAAGAAATTCAAGGCCATTGTTACCCTCCCCAGGAGTGGTCGACCAACAAAGCTCACTCCAAGAGCAAGGCGCGTAATAGTCGGCGAGGTCACAAAGGACTCCAGGGTAACTTCTAAGCAACTGAAGGTCTCTCTCACATTGGCTAATGTTAATGTGCATGAGTCCACCATCAGGAGAACACCGAACAACAATGGTGTGCATGGCAGGGTTTCAAGGAGAAAGCCACTGCTCTGCAAAAAGAACATTGCTGCTCATCTGCAGTTTGCTAAAGCTCATGTGGGCAAACCACAAGGCTATTGGAAAAATGTTTTGTGGACGGATGAGACCAAAATAGAACTTTTTTGGTTTAAATGAGAAGCATTATGTTTGGAGAAAGGAAAACACTGCATTCCAGCATAAGAACCTTATCCCATCTGTGAAACATGGTGGTGGTAGTATCATGGGTTGGGCCTGTTTTGCTGCATCTGGGCCAGGACGACTTGTCATCATTGGTGGAACAATGAATTCTGAATTATACCAGCAAATTCTAAAGGTAAATGTCAGGACATCTGTCCATGAACTGAATCTCAAGAGAAGTTGGGTCATGCAGCAAGACAACAACCCTAAGCACACAAGTCATTCTACCAAAGAATGGTTAAAAGAAGAAGAATGTTTTGGAATGGCCAAGTCAAAGTCCTAACCTTAATCCAATCGAAATGTTGTGGAAGGACCTGAAGCGAGCAGTTCATGTGAGGAAACCCACCATCATCCCAGAGTTGAAGCTGTTCTGTATGGAGGAATGGGCTAAAATTCCTCCAAGCCGGTGTGCAGGACTGATCAACAGTTACCGGAAACGTTTAGTTGCAGTTATTACTGCACAAGGGGGTCACACCATATCCTGAAAGCAAAGGTTCACATACTTTTGCCACTCACAGAAGTGTAATATTGGATCATTTCCCTCAATAAATAAATGACCAAATATAATATTTTTGTCTCATTTTTTTAACTGGGTTCTTTTTATCTACTTTTAGGACTTGTGTGAAAATCTGATGATGTTTTAGTTCATATTTATGCAGAAGGGGGCGCTATTGAGCGAGCAATGGAGTAGGACGTATGTGGTTTGAGCTCCCGCCGAGCTTTTGTTTTATTTCTAATTAAGGTTCGCCTTGCATTACAAAACACTGTGAAATTGACTCCAAGCGTTTGTTAAGGTTAAAAGTACAGTTTAGGGGGCGTCGTGGCTCAGGTGGTTAAGGCGCCATACCATGAATGCGGGCGACCCGGGTTCGCTTCCGGCCCGAGGTCATTTCCCGATCCCTTCCCGTCTCTCTCTCCCGCTCATTTCCTGTCTCTACACTGTCCTATCCAATAAAGGTGCAAAAAGCCCAAAAAAAAAAAAAAGTACAGTTTAGATTTAGGTTGATGGCCTCAAAACCATACGACTTGCGTAAATATTCGTACAAACCGTCGAGCAGCACAAAGCCCGACGCGGCCCTGACCTCAAGCTCCACCACGCAGGCCGCGACTCCGCTTCAATCAGAACAAACCGTGAATATGGACGCCGAAGCCCTGAAAAATGATATTCTCCTCTTGTTGAAGGCGGACATTGCGCAGGTGATAAAATCAGAAGTGAAAAATGCACTTGCAGAAGATTTCAACTTTAAGAGCGAGTTACAAACCGTCAGAGGGGAGATAAAAAACAACACGATAGCGATTCACGCTGAACTCAACACAATGAAGGCTACAATTAAGGAGATGGAAGGCGGGTTGAATACGTGTTCAGACGAGGTGACGGCTTTGCAGGCTACGGTATCCGAACTGAAAGCAGAGGTGAAGGGGCTTCGGCAGAAATGTGAGGATATGGAGGGAAGATTAAGGAGGTGCAACATTAGAATCCTGGGGGTGGCAGAGACGAATGGTTCATGCTCCACAACATCGGTCTCAAATCTGCTGAAAGAAGCGTTACATTTGGATAAAGATGTGCTCGTGGACCGCTCACACAGGAGCTCGGCACCGAAGAGATCAGATGGGAAACCGCGCGCCATAGTTGCTAAGCTCCACTACTATCAGGACTGTGTAGAGGTGCTTAAACGTGCCCGCACCAATACCCCAATCCGATTCAACGGGGAGACGATTGCCATCTTTCCGGATTACACCGCAAGCGTCGCCAAAGCCAGGGCAGCGTTCAACGACGTGAGGAAACTGTTGCGCAACCACCAGGGTGTCCGGTATGGCATAATGTTCCCAGCCAAGCTGCGCATTACGCACAACGGAGAGGAGAGGGAGTTCACGGATGCAGTCAAAGCGATGGCCTACGTGAAGAAGAATATTACCCAAACAGAGATGTGAATGTGAGACTGAGTTTTACTCATGTAGCATTTAGAGCTGTATAACTTGTACCCCAAGGAAACAATATTTTTTTTTATTTTTGTATGGTGGCAAATGTAGCCTAAATGGCTAGACTTTTCTGTTTATTTTTGTTTTTGCCTTTTTCCTCTGATATTTGGGGTAGGTTGATATTTGTTCAAATAGTCTAATACTGAGGGGGGGAATAAGAAAAGGAAATTGAGGCCTGTAACTGTTACTGCCAATGCTGCTACAGTTCGATTTAGTGTTTCTCTTTTAAGACAGTGGTTTTAATATAGGTGTTAATACAGTAGCAGTCTAATGTCCTCCCCCATTCATTGGCTTTAATGCTCTGATATATTTCAAACGTTAACTTCGTGGGGCAATTTGCCACAGTGAATAATTTTGTATATGTGAAAGTTCGGTGGGAGTTTGAGCGGGTGGCTCTTTAGGGATCCCAAATACTGTTTTACCTGCAGCTTATGGGTAGGGAGATAAGCTTAGGTGTGTGTATATGGGGGTGGGGGGCAGGGTATGTTTTTGTCTTGTTTTTTTTTGTTTTGTCTTTTTTACTCTCACTCACTTTCTTATTTCTCCTGTTTCTCTCTCCACTCACTCTGTTTATTTTCAAGTGCAATTCTACACTCAAGAAAATGTTATTGTGTGAAATAATAATAGATTTGCTAGTATACACGGCTGTTTGTCTGAACCAGATAAGTGTGTTCCACAATTATCTGAACATCAAATTTTGCTATGGCAGATAATCCAATGATGCAAACACAGGATGGCATACATGACGGGGGAAAGTTCGACTTTCCGAAATTTTCCCTTATTTTGAGTTAAAATCTGGGAAATATCCCTTTTTTTCAAACCTCAAAGTTGACAGGTATGGTAGTCACAGATTTCAAAAATCAAACTTTCATTTTAAAAGACCAAATAGTGTTCGAGAAAAATGAATTTTCTTTAAAATGCCAGATGGTCTTCCTGCGGTGGTGACATATGCGATGACGTCAGGTAGTGGTCACTTGGAGCAACTCAGTTGTTTATTTTTCTGCTTACATTGTAGTTTTGCTAGTTTTACAAGTATTTTACTGAATTTATTAGTTTTCAAATAAGTATGCCTCATTGTGTAGCATATAAATGCCACAGTGATGCTAAAAAAAAAATGCACAAGTTGGAACGAGCTTGCATTTCCGCAGAGAAAATGTGCTTGATCAGTTGGATCAGAGTGTCATCGACAGAAACTGGATCAGACACGAGACCTGGTGCTGCAAAAAAAATTTTACATGATCTACATGGTGCTGGTTCTGGGTAGATTAAAAGAGAGAGAGAAAGAGAGTGGGGGGGGGCTGCATGTGTAGTGTGTGCTCTAAAATCTCGGTTTAATATGGCTCAACACACAGTGTGACATGACACTTCACGCTCTAAAATCTTTTCATTATAAAGTTTTTGCACACTTGTTCTCTAGCTTGTTTCATTACAGTTTGCATGACTCCTACTAAGTTCTGTTGATGGCAGAATGGAAGGTGGAAGTGAACTTCTGCAATACTTGCTTACTCACATTTATAGTTGTATGTATAGTTTACCTGTTACAGGTAAACCTGTAACTGCTGTTTGAGTCTGTTTGCTCTGTGCATTTCAATAACATTTGTTTAATTTCACTCATATAAATATAATCTCTGACTTAACTTCATTATACACTGCTGCCCAAAAGTATATGGTTTCCATTTTGATTCTCTCAAGACTTGTTTTCCGTACTATCTTAAGCACTTTATTACACCCTTGCTCACACATTAGTTGTAGTGCTGGACAACTATAAGTACATCAACTATCATCTTTGCAACTAGGCATAATTAAATTGAACTGAATTGTACCGATATTTGCAGCTGTGATTCTTGGCAAATATTTAACCTTGAATCATGTTTCCCATGTGCATTATTAGTATGCACGCACTGCTTTTTTCAGGCAAGTTCTTTTTAAGTTATTACCTTTTATTAGACAGCCTTTTAATTAATTGTAAAATTACAAGTAGTAAGAAATTTCTTGACAAAGAATTTACTGCAGAAAGTCTGATTTTTATTAAGTCCCACTGACATGCAGAATGATTGACCAGCTTACCATGATCTTTCCTATTTCTGTTGACTACTGGTGAGATTCTGCACAGATGGAACATTTTTCATCACCTGTCACATGGTTCTGCCGGGTACTCCTACACCCATTCAGCAAATGTGCTTTTAAATAGGTTGATAGTGTGAATGTGAACTGAGGTGGTGTTTACATTAGACTGTATCAGCGGATCATCAGATTAACGTTTTTAAAATGATTCGCGTGCACACAGCAACGCCAATACACGATTCGCGTGCACACAGCAACGCCAATACACGGATACACTAATCACATGACTAATTAGATGGCACGTAAGTTGAAATGTGTCAGTGCGGCTCAGCGCTTCCTCCTCAGCGGCTGCGCTCCAAATCACTCCGCCCTGAACAGCGAGTGCCCCCTGGAGGGTGTGCACTCCGGCCTTGCACAGCTCACAGAGCACACGAGTGAAGCGCACGAGCAGTGATTCGGGACTGAGTCGCTGTGTGTGTGATCCCAGTGCATATCGGGCATGCGCAAGTCACTCACCACTTGCAAGTGGAAGGATGGCAAGCCTAAAGACAATCATAACTACACAATGGGCAGTATTTGCATCTTACCATGAACAACATTAAGAATGGCAAAGCAAAGCATTATATTCATACTTTTATACTCATCTCATTATCTCTAGCCGCTTTATCCTTCTACAGGGTCGCAGGCAAGCTGGAGCCTATCCCAGCTGACTACGGGCGAAAGGCGGGGTACACCCTGGACAAGTCGCCAGGTCATCACAGGGCTGACACATAGACAACCATTCACACTCACGCCTACGGTCAATTTAGAGTCACCAGTTAACCTAACCTGCATGTCTTTGGACTGTGGGGGAAACCGGAGCACCCGGAGGAAACCCACGCGGACACGGAGAGAACA
Source organism: Neoarius graeffei (assembly GCF_027579695.1). Lineage (NCBI taxonomy): Eukaryota > Metazoa > Chordata > Actinopteri > Siluriformes > Ariidae > Neoarius > Neoarius graeffei. The sequence continues at coordinate 25,455,998 of NC_083588.1, forward strand.
TGCAAACTCCACACAGAAAGGCCCTCGCCAGCCCTGGGGCTCGAACCCAGGACCTTCTTGCTGTGAGGCGACAGCGCTAACCACTACACCACCGTGCCGCCACTTTTATACTCTTTAATGAAAAACAAAAAGGTGATACAAGGCGGAAACAATAGCAGGAAGTGAAGTCCGCGCCGTTTTTCAGCAGTCGCGTCACATGACCAACGTGGCATGAACAACGCCAGCGAATCAGGAAGGTGGATGTCACATTGACGTTGTCCAATGACGACGCCAGCTAGAGCTCAGCACTGCGTTTCCTCGTATCTCAATGTTTACACAGCACCGGATCAGATACAAACTGGGTTGAATACGTGGGCCCTGGCGGATTCAAGTTGTTCCGCCTGTGGAGTCGTTTCCCAGCGTTTTAATGTGAACGGACAGTGCATCCGCGACGAAAACGAGACGGATACGGTCTAATGTAAACACCACCTGAGTTGCAGGCATGAATCACCCTGGGATGTGGGTTCAGTGGCTCAAAAAAAAAACCCATTCAACTGGCAAATCATGCACAGAAAGTACACATCCTGACAATATTTAAAGTGCATGTAATGCCTCTAACCCCACTTTATTCCTTGTACAAATCAACAATCATTATGTTGATTGACCATGTGTTTTCAAACCATAGCTGATCCAAAAGGCCATAAATTGATGGAAAATCAATAAGCTCAGCCCATTTTCGCGGAATCTGCTGAGACTGAACTGGAAGATCCCGAAGGGGTGCATGTACACACGTATACAATTCAGGTATCAATTTCATTCATGTGTGCAGCAGTGGTTAGACCAGTCTCAATATGGAATCATGTTTTGGAGAGAATTTTGATAGTGATCGGGATTCTTATATGGCGGATGAAGGGGCAGATGATTATCAAGGATATTGCAGAGTAAATGGTTATCTTTTCGAGCCCCCAAGATGAGAAACTGCCAGTTCACTCAGTTCATGACAGTCTTCCTCTGTTGCCCATGTGAGATGGACAGATTGAGAGAGAGATGTAGTTACCTTTCATCATGTTTTCCTGAACAAAACTAAAAACAAATGGAGTCTTGCAATATTGCAGTCTGAGAGCATTTAACATGTTTCAATTAGTAATTAATGAAGATTTTGCATGCGCATTTTTATTCCTGTTAAAGTGTATCAGATATGATAAGATTGGATGTCGTGAGCATAATGTTGCTCATAATGCTGCTTCTGGTGCACGGTGTGTGTGAGAGAGAAAGAATGGGGGACTCGACAAGCTGTCCAAATGTCAGATTAAATGTCATTTATTAAATAAATGGGTTTCTTTTTTGCTCCAAAAATTCCCATGTGGTTATTCCGGTGGTGATGAACACTTGATGAATCAGATTTATTATTAGTAGGTGACACGAAATCTGCTTGATTTGCTTGCACAAACATCATCGATTGTTGCTTTAGATTAGTGTCATTTCTTGGAAGTTTGTCAACTGAATTTGTCAACTGTTGTATATAGATTTGAACATCCAAACACAACACAGTGCTTTCCCATCATTATTTTTGTTAGATTCAAACAACAATATACAATTACAGTGAGTAAACAAGCATGGAGTCAGATGAACTGAAATGACCCAGATAACTGGGGTTCCATGCATGACGTCATGCAAGATTAGCTCTGAGGCAAGGCTGCCTTTTTCTGGGATCCGGAAGCCGTGATTTATCGATAGTTTTGTGCTTGATAATAAATCCTTTGGACACAAGGAAAAATACTATGGAATGTCATGTGTACAATTGTACACATTATGTCTGAAGGGGATAAAATAACAAATAATTAATATTATTTTTCCCCCTGCTTTATTAATTCATTTTGGTCATTATTTATATATATATATATATATATATATATATATATATATATATATATATATATATATATATATATATATTTCATTTTAAAGCATTACAATAAGGCATTGCATCCACTTTAAGAATCTTTAGACATCACTTTTTTAAAGAAATTACTGAAATATAAAACCTCATATGCTACTTCTTTTTACCATAATTACTTTTAATCAATTTTTGTCATAGTCAAAAGGCAATAGGAGTAGACTAGACCTAAAATCAGACTCACATGCACTTGGAGAGAAGAGGGCAGGTCTTTAATCCTAATTGTGGAGGACTGGAAAGGAGGAGCAGCCAACAAAAGAAATACAGGAATGGATAAGAAGGGAAAAAACAGAGATTAGTGATCAGCTGTCAGACAAGCATGAAAGAAAAATGACAGAGTCCAGCAATGCAGCCCTGCAGCGGGAAAAGAGCTCCCAGTACAAAGTTCAAAGTGCTTCCGTGTTAGAAGAAATGAACTCACAGTCCCAAAAGAAGAGGTAAAGTAATTCACTGAAAGACCAAAGTTACTCCACAGTGCATAGCAAAGTAACAAAATAATAGAATACAAAAATGGGAGGGAAATGGCAAAAAAAACATATCCTGAGGTGAAGACAATACTGCACCAAGTGAATATCCGAGCAGTATAATATCGAGCCATGGATGAGCTGATGAGAGACAGGTGTACTGGCCACAGCACAGAGAAGGCTCAGGGGGAAACGAGGGAGTGGAGTAAAAGATCAGATCAGGACCTAGATGTTCCTGGCTGGTTTGTCACAGTACCCCTCATGGACTCCTCCGGATATCCCAGATGGGGCCTCTGGGTTCTTCCGGTGGAAGTCCCTGATGAGTGAGAGGTCAAAGATGAAGCATGCTGGAACCCAACACCTCTTCTCTGGGCTATATCCCTTCCAATCAACTAAGAACTACAACCCTCAACCTTGCTGACAGGCCTTTAGCAACTTCTTGATGGTGTAGGCTTCACCTCCATCGATGAACCTGGGGGAAGGGGTCTTGGAAGGAGGGAAGAAGGAGCTGAAGGCCAAGGGTCTTTGTTGAGAAACATGGAAGGAAGGGTGAATACAATGCATGGACCAAGGTAACCTCAGCCTGACAGTAGTGGGGTTGATAATTTTGGAAGAGGGTAAATGACCAACAAACATGGGGACCAGCTTACAGGAGGGGGTTTGAAGGGGGAGATTGGCGATAGATAACATAACCCTCTGTCCGGGTTGGTAGACTGGGGCTGGTGTATGACATCGGTCAGCCTACTTCTTATATAATTGGCTGGAGTGAAGCAGATGACTCCTGGTGCGTGCCCACACCCTGTGACAATGTCGGATGAAGGCCTGGGCAGAGGGGACAGATGCTTCCTCCTCTTGCTCAGGAAAGAGAGGTGGCTGGTACCCATGACAACACTGGAATGGGGTCAATCCAGTAGGGGATGATGGGTACACAATCCAAGGCAGGGCCTGGCTCCAGAAAGATGTGTTGTCTGCAGTCAAGCATCATAGGGCAACCTCTAAGCTCTGATTGGTGCACTTGGTCTGAAAATTAGTCTGAGTGTGGTAACCTGATGATAGCCCCACATTCTGTTGACTTTGCTGTAGAAGCACTTCAAGATATTCCCTACTGTGGCGTGTCTACTAATGGCAGCAATCACGGAGCAGTGAAAATATTCCCTCTGCTCATTGAGTATTTTGATTGGAAGAATGGTGGTGTGCAAAGGAATTTACTTGAAATTAAAAGCACCCCAAATGAATCAGCTAACACTATTGCACAGTACATAAAAGACACTGGAAAAGAATGGGATATTTTCTAAATGCATTGCATTTACTGGTGACAACTGCAATACAATGTTTGGAGGAATCCAGCGTAATGAGGACAGGAAGAATGTGTTTGCTAATTTAAAAAAGTCCTTGCAGAATTATTGGTGTAGGCTGTCCAGCACATATTCTGAACAGTTGTGTTCACCATGGAGCAGAAATACTGGATGTTGACATTGAGCACATAATTTTCAAAATTTATCAACATTTCCACATCTACACTGTGCGCACAGAGAGTCTGAAGGAGTCCTGTGAGTTTGCTGAAGTTGAATTTAGAACTTTCCAATCTCACAGCAAGACACGATGGCTGTCATTATTCCCAGGGATTGAGAGATTGCTACAGATGTATCCAGTTCTGAAAGCATTCTTTTTGTCACAGGAAAAGCCACCAGTGCAGATCAGGAAGTTTTTTGAAGACGAGTTCAGTGAGATTTACCTCTGGCAAATGCATTCACTCGTGTGTATTTCAGTCGCATATCCAAGAGATGGAGAGGGAGAGCAATTCAGTTGTGGAAGTAAAGAGGATTCTGAACAGGGTCCAGGGCATGCTTCATGAACGCAAGATGAGCAACTTCATGCCTCTTAAAGTCAAGAGTATGCTGGCACAAAAGCAGAAGGATGGATATGGACAAAGGTGTGACCATTTCAGTGCTCAAGTACAGGACCTGTACAGTTCATGTTCTGACTGACTAGAGAGATGGATGGCACCCATGGGAGGAGTTTTCCACTTTTATGTGGATGGATCTGAGTGAAATTCCTGACTGGAATGACGTAGAGGGCTGCATCAGGCACCTAGCTGGGAAAGGGGTGGAAATTGATGATTCAAAGTGCTTTGATCAGGTCACCAATCTAAAGAAATTGAGAGAAGTAACAGTGATGTAGACTTCAGCGATCTACTAGCACACCAGAGGTGGACCAAATTCCTTGAAAGATCCAAAAGTGTCGATTTTCATTCAGAGCTGCTTAAGATGGCACAGTTTGTTTTTTTGCCATACCTGCTCACAGTGCAAATGTTGAGCAAATCTTTTCACTGATGCAAGCTCAATGGACCAAGGAGAGGAATCGCTTGTCTGTTGATTCACTGAAGGGGATTCTGTGCACATAGTACAATTTAAAGAACATGACCTGCAAAGATTTCCATTTCTATTTAATTGGCAATAGACAACTGTTGAGAAAGATTCAGTCATCTGAGAAATACATGAGGAGAACTGAAAAGCCATAGGCCAGTGTAGCCTATAACTTTTTTTGAAATGTTTTATTTTGTGCCCATACAAATAATTATGTTTATGTTAACAAATTACGTTGTTTTTTTTTTTTTGTTAGGGTTTTGCTGGGATTCAAACCTGGTTTGCTGGTGTGATAAGCCAGCAAACCCCCACTAGGCCACCAGGGGGATGACTGAAATGGAGAGGCGTGAGGCGGAAGTAGAAAAAGTATCAAAAGGTTTATTTACAATATTTACACTATTAACAATCCAAGGCAAAAACAAAAGTATAATCCAAACACTCAGAAGATAAGGCCCCGGTCACACCGCCCGAACTTTGCTGGAGCATTCCTTGAACGGTGGGGGGGGGGCCGAATTTCGACAACGCTCGTCACCACGCACAAAATGGGAAAAAAATCGAAAACACGGGCGTTGGCTTAGCGGTGCACCGCTGAAGCCAGCGTTGCTTTAGCGTTGGTTTAGCGGTAGCGAGCGTTGGTTTAGTGGTGACGCGAGCGTTGGTATAGCAGCGTTCTGCGCATGCGGGCTTTGGCTCAGCGGGGGTATAAAGTTGGTTTAGCGGCATACCGCTTGTGACTACGGAGCTGAACGGATCGTTTTGATACAAGTTCTGATAGATTTTTGAAAGAAGCTCCAGCATCAGCTCCACTGTTGTCTGTATAGCTTTTTCCCTTTTTTCACTGTTGTTTAGTTGATCTTATTATCATATTTCTATCTATAAAAACGTTTGTTATTAATATTATTATTCTCATCTCAACTCATTATCTCTAGCCGCTTTATCCTTCTACAGGGTCGCAGGCAAGCTGGAGCCTATCCCAGCTGACTACGGGCGAAAGGCGGGGTACACCCCGGACAAGTCGCCAGGTCATCACAGGGCTGACACACAGACACAGACAACCATTCACACTCACATTCACACCTACGGTCAATTTAGAGTCACCAGTTAACCTAACCTGCATGTCTTTGGACTGTGGGGGAAACCGGAGCACCCGGAGGAAACCCACGCGGACACGGGGAGAACATGCAAACTCCACACAGAAAGGCCCTCGCCGGCCCCGGGGCTCGAACCCAGGACCTTCTTGCTGTGAGGCGACAGCGCTAACCACTACACCACCGTGCCGCCCATATTATTATTCATATTACTTTATTTTTTTATTATCATTCATATTTATTTTTTGTTTATTGTCTGCTGTCAGTCAGTTTATTTCTATTTTTATTATGTTTTTGCTGTCTTTTTCTTTTTCTTAATGTTATTATTTGCCATTATATTATCTTTATCATTATCTAATTATCATTTAATATTTACTATCAATATATACATTTTACTTTATAATTGTTATCCATAGGTACTAGTCATACTTTCTGAAATCAAATTTTATAATCAAATTCCAGTCTAGTCTATATAATACATTTTCATTGTCTACTAGTCTAGTTAATTTAAGTCAATTTATTATTATTATTATTATTGTTATTATTATTATTATTTTCACCATTTACATAGTACAGTGAGTCAATATTAAGTCTAATAATAATGTTGCCATTGCTGTTTTACGTGTTTTAATGGGACCACAATGGAAATAAGTGCTTGCGCTTTCTTGTGTAATCCTGATTTTAATGTATTTTGTATTTCATTTTACATTATGATCGAATAAAATCAAATCAAAATCAGCTTGTCATACAGTCCATGTTCAGGCCTTCTCAGTATCCACTGTCTGACCCACACAACTCTGTCTCTCCTTATTCTCTCTCTTCTCCTTCTGTCAACAGCTTGTTGCAATCTGAGGAGGTTCTGATTCTGCTGCTGGACTAGTGCACCAATCATAGCAAGTCTCTCAGCATCCATGGTGATACAGTTTTACTGTAACTTTGAGCAAATTCGATATAGATGAGGTCTGAACTCAACGGCAGCTCGATTCCAAATGAGCTCCTGGTCCATTTCTCCCCGTATTTATAGCCAAATTCTGCCCCCGCTCCGACACCTCTATACCAACGCCAAACCAAAGTTCATCACCGCCATGGATAGCTGCTTCAACGCCCGACACCGTTCCAGTAACCCCGTGTCCGCTCGTAAAACGCTTACAACCGCTCCACCGAAGTTTGTGCAACGTTTAATCGCCGCCCGGGCAACGCTGGCGAAGCAGCGGTGGTCCAGCGTTCAAGATTTCTGCATTGTCCTAGCGGACCCAAGTGTCCATGAACTTGCGTCTAGCGGTGCCAAACTTTGACTGGGCGTTGGTGGAGCGGGGGTGAACTTTGCCGGGGCAGAAAATTGCCCCCTCCTCACCGCTCACAATATTTTGTGCAGCTCAAAACTTTCAGAGCGGTAGGAGGGCCCCTCGAGAAACATCAGCGGTGGCCGAGCGTATACGGCGTTGCTTTAACGGGGGCCAACTTTTGTTAAATGGTGGTGAACGGTTACGAGCGGTGATGAATTTTTTTCACCGCTCCAGGAACGCTCCAGCAAAGTTCGGGCGGTGTGACCGGGGCCTAACCAGGAAAAAAAACAAAAGTTCAAAGAAACAAAGAGCCAAAAAACCAGAAAAGAAGAGGCAAAAATACAAATGCTCAGAGGATCCAAAATGGTAAACACAAAGTCCAAAAAGTCCAAAAGAAAGCAAAGTACAAAAACCACAAAGACACGGGCGAGGAAATCGGAACAGAGGTTACTGGAGCTAAACATAACAGCACAAAGACTCCGTGACAAGAGGACTGAACTCGGGGTATAAATAAACAAACTAATTAAGGACAGGGCGGGGCAGGAAACAGGCAATAAGACAAAAACAAAACACAGAACACAGTGGTGACCTCTAGAGGCCCAAAACAAACATGGCCAGAAAAGGAAATAACAGTGGCCTCTAGAGGCCAAAACAGTCCCAGTCCTAACAGGACCCCCCCCCCCCCCCCTCTAGGAGTGTCTCCTGACATTCCCAGGACGATCAGGATGGGTTGAACGGAAGTCCCAACAAAGTTCTTTATCGAGTATGTCCCAAGCTGGGACCCAGCAGTGCTCCTCAGGGCCATAGCCCTCCCAGTCCACAAGATATTGGAGGCCCCCGTGAACCCAGCGGGAGTCCAGCAGGCGGCGCACGGTGAACACAGTATGACCCTGGAAGATGCGGGGGGCGGGAGGTTCCTAGGGGCAGGGGCATACGTGGACGTCAGTACGGGCCGCAACAGGGAAACATGGAATGTGGGGTTGATCCTTAGTGTACGTGGTAACTGGAGCCGGTAGGAGACAGGGTTAACTCTGCATACAACCTTGAAGGGGCCAATGTAGCGAGGAGCAAGCTTGCGGTTCTCCACCCGCAGCGGAAGGTCCTTGGTGGACAGCCAAATCCGCTGCCCAGGGCGGAAAGTGTGGGCAGGTCTCCTATGGCGGTTGGCCTGAGTCTGGTTGGTACTGGAGGTCTGGATGAGTGTCCTCCTGACCTTGCTCCAGGTCTTACGACACCATCTCACGTAATGGTTGACCGAGGGCACCCCAGCGTCCTCCTCCTGGTCTGGGAACAGAGGTGGCTGGAACCCGAATTGGCACTGGAACGGCGACAGCTTGGTGGCCAATGACTGCAGGGTGTTGTGGGCATACTCTGCCCATGGCAGCCAGGTGCTCCACGATGTCGGGTTATCCATAGCCAGGCCTCGCAGGGTGGTTTCCAGGTCCTGGTTGAGCCTCTCCGTCTGGCCGTTGGACTGGGGGTGGAACCCAGAGGAGAGGCTGGCAGTGGCCCCGATGCTCTTGCAGAAGCCATGCCATACTTGGGAGGAGAACTGGGGCCCCGGTCAGAGATGATGTCCTGAGGGAGACCAAAAACTCGGAAGACATGAGTGAACAACAATTTAGCAGTGTCAAGGGCAGAGGGGAGTTTGCACAGTGGAATAAAGCGGCAGGCCTTGGAGAATCTGTCCACTATGACCAATATGACAGTGTTACCTTGAGACTCAGGGAGACCCGTGATGAAGTCGACTGCCACGTGGGACCAGGGACGCTGGGGAATAGGCAGAGGATGCAGGAGACCCTGGGGACGCTGTTGCGGGTTCTTGGTTCTGGTGCAGACCTCACAGGACAGGACAAATGACCTCACTTCCTTCTCCATGTTAGGCCACCAGAAGCATCTTTTCAGGAAGTCCAGGGTCCTCCGAGCTCCCGGGTGGGCGGTGAGAGGGGAAGAGTGACCCCACTGGAGAACCTTGGCCTGGGCTTGACGAGGGACGTACAGGAGGCCTGGTGGCCCCGTCCCAGGATCAGGGTCCCGGCGTTGAGCTTGTTGAACGGTCTCCTCAATACCCCAGCGGACAGGAGCCACAATCTGGGATATAGGGATGATAGGCCCAACTTCACTCTCCCTGTTGTTGGGCGAGAACAGCCTGGAGAGCGTGTCCGGTTTGGTGTTCTTAGAGCCCGGGCGGTATGATAGGGTGAAGCTGAAACAGCTGAAAAACAAAGCCCACCTAGCCTGTCATGGGTTCAGCCTCTTGGCTTGCTGGAGGTACTCCAGGTTCTTATGGTCCGTCCACACCAGGAATGGATGTTGCGCTCCCTCCAGCCAGTGCCTCCACTCCTCAAGGGCTCATTTGACTGCTAGCAGTTCCCGATCCCCAACATCATAGCGGGAATCCGCAGGGCTCAGGCGGTGGGAGAAGTAAGCGCAGGGGTGTAGCTTCCCTTCCGAGCGTTGAGAGAGCACTGCACCGACACCACTGTCCGAGGCGTCCACCTCCACGATGAATGGTTGGGAGGTATCCGGGAGAACCAGAATGGGTGCCGTGCAAAAGCGGTGTTTTTGGTCACTAAACGCCTCTTCCGCCTGAGGGGACCAGACAAAGGAGCCACCAGTCCTTTTGGTGAGGTCTGACATAGGTGCAGCTATGGAACTGAAGTTCCTGATGAACTTGCGGTAGAAGTTAGCGAATCCTAAGAACCGCTGAACCTCCTTAACGGACTTGGGAGTAGGCCTGTCCCGGATGGCCAGGGTCTTGGCTGGGTCCATTTGGAGTTGCCCTGTTCATACGATAAATCCCAGGAAGGAGACCTCAGGGACATGAAACTCGCATTTCTGGGCTTTAGCAAACAGATTATTCTGCAAGAGTCTCTGGAGGACTTGGCGGACATGATGGCAGTGTTCCTGTAAGGTCTTGGAGAATATAAGAATGTCGTCAAGGTAGACGAAAACGTATAGATGAATCATATCCCTCAAGACGTCATTGATAAGGGCCTGAAAAACAGCTGGTGCATTGGTGAGTCCAAAGGGCATCACCTGGTACTCGTAGTGCCCTGACGGGGTGTTAAAGGCGGTCTTCCACTCGTCTCCCTGTCGGATACGGACGAGGTGGTATGCGTTCCGTGAGTCCAACTTGGTGAAGATGGTGGCGCCTTAGAGCAGGTCGAATGCTGTCGACATCAGCAGAAGGGGATAGCGGTTGTGCACGGTGATCTTGTTCAGGCCCCTATAATCAATACATGGCCGGAGACCCCCATCCTTCTTGCCGACAAAGAAGAAGCCAGCACCAGCGGGTGAGGTGGAGGGTCAAATGAACCCAGAGGCCAAGGCTTCCTTGATGTACTCCTCCATGGCCTTGCGTTCTGGCTGAGAGAGGGAGAACAGACGGCCCCGAGGAGGAGTAGTCCCAGGGAGCAAGTCGATGGCACAGTCATAGGTGCAGTGCGGAGGAAGAACGGCGGCCCTGCTCTTGCTGAAGACCTCCTTGAGATCCCAGTACTCTGTGGGAACTTGAGATAACTCGGTGAGATCAGGGGGCTCGACAGGAGACATAGGAGAGCTAGAGAGCAGACAAGAGGCATGGCATGCAGGGCCCCATTCCACAACCTGGTTTGTAACCCAGTCTATATGAGGGTTGTGGCGGGTAAGCCAAGGAAGACCTAGAATAACTAGGAACTCAGGTGAAGGAATCAGGTGCAGGGATATTTCTGCCTTGTGACCTTGAGACTGGAGGAAGACTGGAGAAGTAACTTGGGTGACTTTTCCATCACCTAACGCTTGGCCATCGAGGGCAGACACAGACAGAGGGACTTCAAGAGGCGCAGTTCGGACATTGATGCTTTGGGCGAAGTGGATATAGATAAAGTTTCCAGCCGCCCCGGAGTCTAAGAAGGCTTGACAAGAGTGGACGGACTCACCCCAGGAGATGGAGACCGGGATGTAGATTCCTTGGCCAGGGAGTCCGGGAGAGAGGGTAGGCCCCATCACAACCCTCCCTCGGCTGGACGGGGCGGTCCTTTTCCCAAGAGTTCGGGACATGATGTTCGGAAGTGACAAGGCTTGCCACAGTAGATGCAGCACTTGTCCCTCCTTCTGCGCTCCCTCTCAGATGTGGAGAGGCGAGTACGACCCACTTGCATGGGTTCTGGACAGTCACTGGAGGAGGTAGATGGGCTCCAGGTAGAGGCAGGGAGGCCGGGGAGGCTCAGTACTTGGTGGCGTTCTCTCATCCTGTTGTCCAGACGAGTAGAATGTGAGATCAGTGTTTCGAGGTCACTTGGGCATCCGATAGAAGCCAGACCATCTTTGATGGGGTCAGACAGACCATGGTGGAAGTCTGACACCAGGGCAGTCTCGTTCCATCCACTAACTGCTGCAAGCATCCGGAATGAGATGGCATAGTCTGCAACGCTTCCCCCTTGCCGGATGGACATGAGCTTTCTGGCTGCGTCTTTACTGATGTCTGCTTAATCGAAGACACGAAGCATCTCCTCAGTAAACAGCTGGAAATCAGAGCACTCAGGTGCCTGTCTCTGCCAGATAGCAGTAGCCCAGGCTCGCGCCTTACCAGCTAACAAGGTTATCACAAAGGCAGTTGTAGAGGTCAGAGTAGGTGGGTGGAGCACAGAAGTACGGCAGGACAGAACTGAGTTCAAAAAAACTATTTATTGTGTTCCTTTTCAGTTAAAAACACACACTCCCAGACACACACACACACACAAGTCGTCTGGTGCAGGAGAGAGCTCACTTCGTCTGCTCTCTCTCTCCTGATATAGGGTGTGGTTGCTGGGAAGACACACAAACACAGGTTAATTGCTCTCAGGTGAAGTGATTCTGTCACTTACCTTCCCTGACTCCGCCCTCCTGTCACAGACCGGCGCTTGACCACGCCCCTGCTGCCACATACCCCCACCGCCCGACTCAGGCCGGGCGCCCGTCCGGCCTGCAGCCGACTCCCCCCCCTTGACGGGAGAGGAAGTCCGCCACGACCATCTGTGCCCCGGCCTGTGGACCACCTTGAAGTTGAAGGGTTGGAGTGCCAGATACCAACGGGTGATCCGCGCGTTGGCATCATTCATGCGGTGGAGCCACTGGAGGGGCGCGTGGTCCGAACAGAGGGTGAAAGGGCGCCCCAGCAGGTAGTAACGGAGGGCGAGGACCGCCCACTTGATCGCCAGGCACTACTTCTCAATCGTGCTGTAGCGCCCCTCACGCACTGACAGCTTCCGACTGATGTACAGGACTGGGCGGTCCTCCCCCTCCACCTGCTGGGACAAAACGGCCCCCAGCCCTCTGTCCGACGCATCCGTCTGTAACGTAAAAGGGAGAGAGAAGTCAGGGGAGTGTAAAAGTGGCCCCCCACACAGTGCAGCCTTTACCTCAGAGAAAGCCCGCTGACACTGCTCCGTCCACTGGACTGGATCTGGTGCCCCTTTTTAGTGAGGTCAGTCAGCGGGCTGGTGACATCTGAATAATTAGGTATAAACCTACAATAGTAGCCAGCCAGCCCCAGGAACTGTCTCACCCCCTTTTTGGTCTTGGGCCTCAGGCAGGCCGCAATCGCTGCTGTCTTATTAATTTGGGGACGCACCTGCCCGTTGCCCAAGTGGAAGCCCAGATACCGTACTTCCACCTGCCCAATCACACACTTCTTGGGGTTGGCAGTGAGTCCCGCCCACCTCAGCGACCTAAGGACGGCCCTCAGGTGTTGCAGGTGCCGCTGCCAGTCATTACTATAAATGATAATATCATCTAAATACGCGGCCGCATAGGTGGCGTGGGGCCGGAGGACCCTGTCCATCAGCCGCTGAAATGTAGCGGGTGCCCCAAACAGCCCAAACGGAAATGTGACGAACTGGTGTAAGCCGAACAGTGTGAAAAAGGCCGTTTTCTCCCGGGATAATGGAATCAAGGGGATCTGCCAATATCCCTTCATCAAATCCAGTGTCGAGTAAAAGCGAGCCGTGCCTAGTCGATCGAGCAGCTCATCAATACGAGGCATTGGGTACGCATCGAATTTAGACACCGCGTTGACTTTTCTATAGTCCACACAGAACCGGACCGAGCCGTCGGCCTTGGGAACCAAGACCACCGGGCTGCTCCAGTCACTGTGCGACTCCTCGACGATGCCCATTTCGAGCATGGCCTGAAGTTCTTCCCGAACCACCTTTTTTTTGTGTTCGGGTAGCCTGTAAGGGCGGCTACGCACTACCACCCCCGGGGGCGTCTCTATGTGGTGTTCTATGAGGTTAGTGCGACAGGGCAGGGGCGAGAACACATCCGAAAACTCGGCCTGCAACTGGGCGACCTCTGTGAGTTGGGTCAGGGAGAGGTGGTCTCCACAGGGGACCGGAGAGGTACGTGATGCCAATGTCCCTTTTTGAACCTCTGGCCCCAGCTCCGCCTTCTCCGGAACTACCGACACCAATGCCACGGGGACCTCCTCGTTCCAGAGTTTTAGCAGATTGAGGTGGTAGATCTGTAGCGCCCCACCCCTGTCTGTTCGCCTCACCTCATAGTCGACGTCCCCGACTCGCCGTGTGACCTCAAAGGGCCCTTGCCAGTTGGCGATCAATTTGGAGCTCGACGTGGGCAACAGTACGAGTACTTTATCTCCCGGTGTGAACTCTCTAAGGCACGTACCCTTGTTGTACAGGCGGGCTTGCTGTTCCTGGGCCTGCCGCAAATTCTCCTGAGTTAGGTGGGTGAGCGTGTGGAGTTTTGCGCGCAGGTCCATAACGTACTGAAATTCGTTCTTACTTTGTGAAGGTCCCTCCTCCCAATTTTCCCACAGCACGTCCAGGATGCCGCACGGCTTACGCCCATATAATAATTCGAACGGGGAGAACCCCGTGGAGGCTTGGGGGACCTCTCGCACTGAGAACAGCAAGGGTTCGAGCCACTTATCCCAATTACGTGTGTCCTCACTTACGAATTTCTTAATAATATTTTTGAGGGTGCGGTTGAACCGTTCCACTAAACCGTCCGTTTGTGGGTGATATACGCTGGTGCGGATCGGCTTAATCCCCAATAACCCATACAGCTCGCGCAGTGTTCGTGACATAAACGTAGTGCCTTGGTCAGTCAGAATCTCTTTCGGGATTCCAACTCGGGAGATGACACGGAAGAGTGCCTCTGCAATACTGCGTGCTGAGATATTGCGCAGAGGCACTGCTTCCGGGTATCGCGTTGCATAGTCCACCAGAACTAATATAAAGCGGTACCCTCGTGCTGACCGATCTAATGGCCCGACGAGATCCATCCCAATTCTCTCAAACGGGGTCTCGATTAACAGTAGAGGGCGCAAAGGCGCTTTTGGAATGGCCGCTGGATTTACTAACTGGCATTCGCGGCATGCCGTACACCACCTACGGACATCGCCGCGAATCCCTGGCCAATAGAATCAGGCCATTATTCGGGCTAGTGTTTTATCCTGCCCTAAGTGTCCAGCCATGGGATTAAAGTGAGCCACCTGGAATACCAATTCCCGGCGGCTCTTTGGAATCAAAAGCTGCGTGACTCGCTCTTTAGTTTGAGTGTCCTGCGTCACTCGGTATAATCTATCCTTCATAATCGCGAAGTAGGGGAAGGACGGGGTGGCGTTCGGCTGGAGCGTTTGACCATCGATTACTCTCACGTGGTCAAACACATGCCGCAGAGTCTCGTCTCGTGACTGCTCTAATGGGAAATCCGCGAGGGATTCCCCAATAGAGAGAGGAGGGGCCGGCGGCTCCTCACTCTGACGCGGAGATGACGTAGACGGCTCTGTGACAGCTGCTCCCGCCAAAGCGACACTGGGACCTCCCCCTGTCAAATGGTAGGACCCACTCTCTACTAGGCGCGTCATTAAACCCCGAAATCCCAGCCAATCAGTCCCCAAAATTAAAGAGTGGGTAAGGCGAGGATTAACCGCCGCCTTCACTATAAATTTTTCCCCTCTGAAAATAATGTGGACCGACACCAAAGGATAGCGGTGAACATCCCCATGCACACACAACACCCTCACCCCTTGTGCTCCCCCCAATGCCTCGTTTTGAACCAAGCTTTGGCGAATTGAGATCTGATTACAACCAGAATCCACCAACGCCTGATATGTAGCCCCTTGGATACTCACCGGTATGCGATACGCTCCGGCCTGATCGAGGGCGGCCTCTGGCGCGTCGGGGATCTGAACCACCACGCCCACTTCCATTGTCGTGCACTGCTGTTGAAGGTGGCCCGGCTCCCCGCAGCGCCAGCCAACCGGCCCAGGCTTTCCCTCTGCACCGGTGATCTGGGGTTCACTCACCTGAGGTGGGGGAGAGACAGATACAGAAGGGAGAAACGGGAGGGCACCGCGGGTGCGGCGGGCCGGCTGGGGTGGGGCCGGCCCCCGCCTCCGCGGTGGGGGAATGGGGCGAGGACGGGACACAGGAGGAGGGGGAGAGAGAGAGAAGAGAAGATGCCCTCTGCCGTCCTGCCGCTGGGACAGCCGCCAAATGGTCCTCCGCCAGCTCAACTGCCTGATCCAGCGATGCCGGGCGGTGGCACTGGACCCACTCCGCAGTTCCTGCTGGCAAGCGAGTGACGAACTGTTCCAGCGCCACCTGGTCGAGGATTCCTTCGGCGTCGCGGTTGTTGGCCCTCAGCCACCGCCAGCAGGCGTCCCGGAGCTGCTGGCCAAACACGAACGGCCGGCTGACTTCCTCCAAGCGCAGCGCGTGGAAGCGCTGGCGCTGCTGTTCTGGAGTGCGCCCCACGCGCTGGAGGATGGCCCGGCGGAGGTCCGCGTAGGCCAGCCGGCGGTCGGCGGGGAGCTGTAGCGCGGCCAGCTGTGCTTCTCCCGTGAGCAGGGGGAGGAGGCGTGCCGCGCGCTGCTCCATCGGCCACCCCGAGGCTTCGGCGACTTGCTCAAAGAGCGTGATGAACGCCTCGGGGTCATCCTGCGGGCCCATCTTGGTGACAGTGAGGGGAGACGGGCCCGCGGCAGGAGCGCTGGTGGACCCCGCCGACGCGAGGAGGTGCTGGAACGCCTGTCAATCTTCTTGTTGGGCCAACACCAGGGCCTCGAACCGCTCTTCTTGCTCCTTTCGGAGGGTGAGTAGCGCCTGGTGCTGGCTTTGCTGGGCCGTGGCAAGGGCATGGACCAGTTCAGCAAACGGGGAGGACTCCATGGGGCTGAGAGGCTGCTGTGCTCCAGATCCCGGGTTTCAGCACCACTGTAGAGGTCAGAGCAGGTGGGTGGAGCACAGAAGTATGGCAGGACAGAACTGAGTTCAAAAAAACTATTTATTGTGTTCCTTTTCAGTTAAAAACACACACTCCCAGACACACACACACACACACAAGTCGTCTGGTGCAGGAGAGAGCTCACTTCCTCTGCTCTCTCTCTCCTTATATAGGGCGTGGTTGCTAGGAAGACACACAAACACAGGTTAATTGCTCTCAGGTGAAGTGATTCTGTCACTTACCTTCCCTGACTCCGCCCTCCTGTCACAGACCGGCGCTTGACCACGCCCCCGCTGCCACAGCAGTCTTGCGGCGATCCGTAGTGTAGGTGGTAGGCTGAAGCTCAAAGGTGAGTTGACACTGGGCAAGGAACTCTCGACACTCACTGTGCTTGCTGTCATACCTCTGTGGTGCAGGAAGGCTGGGTTCACGAGGTGAAGAAGGCAGCATGGCAGGAGGCACTGGAGCAGGAGTGGATGGTGGAGCAGGAGCAGAATCAGGCGGAGGAAATGGGGGCAGAGTAGTCAGCTGTGCCAGGGTTCTCCCAATCTGCTGAAGCATTACCTCGTGGTGAGCAAGGGTCTCACGTTGGCTTGCAAGAGTCCGTCCATGGTGGATCCGAGGCGTGTTAACGCAGCCATCATTCCCTGAAGGTTGGCCGGGTAGACAGATGAAGAAGCCTCTGCTGAGTCGGTGATGACGGAGTCTTTCTGTTAGGGTTTCACTGGGATTCGAACCTGGTTCACTGGTGTGATAATCCAGCAAACCCCCACTAGGCCACCAGGGGGATGGCTCAAATGCAGAGGCATGAGGCGGAAGTATCAAATCAAATCAAGTTTATTTGTACAGCGCTTTTAACAATAAACATTGTCGCAAAGCAGCTTTACAGAATTTGAACGACTTAAAATATGAGCTAATTTTATCCCTAATCTATCCCCAATGAGCAAGCCTGTGGCGACGGTGGCAAGGAAAAACTCCCTCAGACGACATGAGGAAGAAACCTCGAGAGGAACCAGACTCAAAAGGGAACCCATCCTCATTTGGGCAACAACAGACAGCCTGACTATAATATTAACAGTTTTAACAGGTATAACCCTCAACTGTCCTCATGGGGCCGTCCTTCACAGGAGCGGTGCGATAAAACTCCGACCAGACACAGGACACCAGGATGGATCAAGCAGGTCCGAGGGGCAGAAGAGGCCAGCATCTCAATCCCAGGATCAACATGTAACTCAGAGGGACAGATGGGGGGGGAGAGAGAAAGAAAACACGTTGTTAGGTATGCCCTAAAAATGACAAGTATTAAATCTGTGTGGTAGGCTCGCAGAGACGAGAGTCTTTACATCAGGCATAACACACAATGGCATGTTAATATGGTAAAAAATATATCATGACCTGCTCTGGCTGGATGCTTGATTGGGTGATGGGAGCACACTCCTCAGCAATGATGAGATGCAGATGGGACCCTTAGGGCTGGCCAAGACAATTCAGTTACATTTCACCGGGTCTGGGACATGCGACAGAATGTCTGATGGCCAATTCCCTGCAGGCTATGATAGCCAGTCGAGGTCCCCACCGTCTCCACCAAAAGATTTCCTGTTGACTCCATGTAACTCAGAGGGACAGATTTGGGGTGGGGGGGAGAGAAAGAAAACACAGGTGGTTAGGTATGCCCAATGTCACCTGAATAAGTAGGAACAGTATACATATTGCACCGAGTACAAGCAGGGACTCCGGCAACTAACTATGACAGCATAACTAAAAGGAGAGAGCCAGAAGGTAACACAGGCATGAGGGAGCCCCGGGACATAAAGCAGCCAGCCACTACACCGTCAACAAACTCGAATGAGCAAGCGAGTGGGGACTGACAGCATCCATACATCCCAGTTTACCAAAACACTCTATGTCTGAGGACCCTCCAGATCTACTCCTTTACCTCATAAACACCATTAACAAAAGGCTTGACTAAACAGATATGTTTTCAGCCTAGACTTAAATGCTGAGACTGTGTCTGATTCCCGAACATTACTTGGAAGGCTGTTCCATAACAGTGGGGCTTTGTAAGAAAAGGCTCTGCCCCCTGATGTAGCCTTCACTATACGAGGTACCAGCAGATAGCCTGCACCTTTTGATCTAAGTAGGCGTGGCGGGTCATAGAGGAGCAGAAGTTCACTCAGGTACTGTGATGCGAGACCATTTAGTGCTTTAAAGGTCAATAGTAGTATTTTATAATCAATACGAAATTTGATTGGGAGCCAATGCAGTGTGGATAAGACAGGCGTGATGTGGTCATATTTTCTAGTTCTAGTAAGGACTCTTGCTGCGGCATTTTGAACTAACTGGAGCTTGTTTATGCACTTATTGGAACATCCAGACAGTAAGGCATTACAATAATCCAACCTGGAGGTAACAAAAGCATGGACTAGTTTTTCTGCATCATGCAATGACATTAAATTTCTTATCTTTGCAATATTTCTGAGATGAAAGAAAGCTATCCGGGTGATGTTATCAATGTGAGTTTCGAATGAAAGACTGGGGTCAATAATCACTCCGAGGTCTTTTACTGCTGCACGTGAAGAAACAGAAAGGCCATCCAGAGTTACTGTGTAATCAGAAAACTTACTTCTAGCTGTATGTGGTCCTAGCACAAGTACTTCAGTCTTGTCAGAGTTAAGCAGAAGGAAATTTATAAGCATCCAGTGTCTAATGTCCTTAACACATTCCTCAATTTTATTAAGCTGGTGTCTCTCATCAGGTTTTGCAGAGACATACAACTGTGTGTCATCAGCATAACAGTGGAAACTAATACAATGTTTACGAATAATATTGCCCAGAGGTAACATATATAGAGAAAAAAGCAGTGGACCCAAGACAGAACCTTGTGGAACACCAAACTTTACCTTGGTACGTCTAGAAATATCACCATTTATATCAACATACTGATAACGATCAGTTAGATAAGACCTGAGCCAGGAGAGGGCCATTCCCTTAACTCCCACAACATTTTCTAGTCTATCCAGAAGAATGGAATGATCAATGGTATCAAATGCTGCAATAAGGTCAAGCAACACAAGTAGCGAGACACAGCCCTGATCAGACGCCAACAGTAGGTTGTTTACTACTTTAACCAGTGCTGTCTCTGTGCTATGATGAGGTCTAAATCCTGACTGATACATTTCATGGATGTTATTCCTATGTAAATATAAGCATAACTGCTGTGCCACAGCTTTTTCAAGGATCTTGGAGATAAAGGGGAGGTTTGATATTGGCCGATAATTGGACAGCTGACAGGGATCAAGGTCAGGTTTTTTAATCAGGGGTTTGATAACTGCTAGTTTAAAGGATTTGGGTACATAGCCAATCATAAGAGAAGAATTTATTATTTTTAGAAGCGGTTCAATTACTCCAGGCATTATCTGTTTGAATAGATGTGTCGGTAAGGGATCTAGTACGCAAGTTGAGGCTTTTGATGTAGAGATTAATGAAAGTAATTCAGTTTCTTTTAGGGGAGTAAAACATTCTAACTGATGATCTGATACAGTTATATTGTTAACTACAAGGTCACTTTCATTGTCTAACCTTAAATTAGTAGTTTGAATTTTTTGTCGGATATTCTCAATTTTGTCATTAAAAAAATTCATGAAGTCGTTGCTACTACATACTGCAGGTGTGCATGTGTTGATAGTGGACTTATTCCTGGTTAATTTTGCTACAGTATTAAATAGGAATCTAGGATTATTTTTGTTATCTTCTATTAGGGAGGAGAAATATGTTGATCTTGCAGCACTAAGAGCTTTTCTATACTTCAGGAAGCTCTCCTTCCAAGCTAATTTGAACACTACCAATTTTGTTTGACGCCATTTACGTTCCAATTTTCGAGTGGTCTGTTTTAATGTGCGAGTGTCATCATTATACCAGGGTGCTAATTTTTTGTCTCTGACCATTTTCCTTTTTAGAGGAGCTACATTATCTAAAGTATGGCGGAATGTTGACTCTAAGCATTCAGTTGCCTGATCAAGTTCTGCAGGGGCTGACAGTGACCCAATCAAAGTTGACAGCTCTGGGAGATCATTTATAAAGCTCTGTGCAGTAGTTGACGTGAAAGTACGTTTAATACAGTAGCGTGGTGAGTAGAAAAAGTATCAAAAGGTTTATTTACAATATTTTCACTATTAACAATCCAAGGCAAAAACAAAAGTATAATCCAAACGCTCAGTAGATAACCAGGAAAAAAAAAACAAAAGTTCAAAGAAACAAAGAGCCAAAAAACCAGAAAAGAAGAGGCAAAAATACAAATGCTCAGAGGATCCAAAATGGTAAACACAAAGTCCAAAAAGTCCAAAAGAAAGCAAAGTACAAAAACCACAAAGACACGGGTGAGGAAATCGGAACCGAGGTTACTGGAGCTAAACATAACAGCACAAAGACTCCGTGACAAGAGGACTGGACTCAGGGGTATAAATACACAAACTAATTAAGGACAGGGCAGGGCAGGAAACAGGCAATAAGACAAAAACAAAACACAGAACACAGTGGTGACCTCTAGAGGCCCAAAACAAACATGGCCAGGAAAGGAAATAACAGTGGCTTCTCGAGGCCAAAACAGTCCCAGTCCTAACATTTTTAGGTTACCATTATTGTTTTATAGGGACAAACATTGAAAACCTTTACTTTATATTTTATATATTACTTTATCACAGCACTGAATGGCACAGAAATGTTTAATTTTGTTTTTGCACAATTGAAGCAGTGTTTGCACATTTTGAGGCAATGTTTTTTTTTCTATGTTAGTGTTGTTAAGGGCCAATAAAGCTCATTTTCATATCTAGTCACCATGTCTGTGGACATATTTGTATTTGAACATGTGGGAACAGAAAGCATTTACTCTCAAAGGTCTCTGACCTAAATTGTGGGTTAGAGCTTATTCCCACTCGTCCATGTCTCATCAACCCCAAGGACATCTAGTTACACAGCTATCTGCATGGTTATTATTGTTAAAACAATATCTGAAGTGTTATTTGTAAAATAGCAAAATATATTGCTCTAGACTTTCAAACAATATTGTAAGATTTTATTTTAATTTTATCTAATAGTGGATGGTACAATAATTCTAAACACTAACAGAATCAGCACATTCCAGTTGTAGTTATAGTCATATAGTAACTATAATCACCCTTGTAATAATAATTTCAATAAACGGTTAATGTTCAGTTCCCTTTTCATTTATTCTCGATTCAAAGGCACAATTGAGTCACACAGGTTGATCAGTGTGTAAAGGACAATAACAATTTTATCCAAAATAGTTTTTCCTGCCTTAGTCGATTTATTTCCCTTTCACATGCTGTTGTAAAGTTCAGTTTGTTTTTAGGCAATGGAATCATTGCTGTCCTTGTCCAAATGGTGGCGCTATACCAGAGGATGTCTTTGGGCATGTGGATATCTTCAGAACCATGATAACCTTTAACCTTTGAAGTTTGAGCTGTATCAGGCAATGCATGGTGAATTTATGACTCACTTCCTGTTTGCGTGCCATAACACAAATTTATTGGTTCTCCATTTCAACATCTTGCGACATATCAGAAATCCCTTCATAATTTAACATCAGCAACATCTTGACATGACGTCAACTAAATATGGCATGGATCCAACAAATTACCTAGGAGGAGTTCATTAAAACGTAACGTGTCAAAACACACAAAACCAAAAATATCTCACTTCCTGTTGAGTATGGCTGATGCAATGTATAGGCAATTTTGTTCATCTCAGGGCACTCCACAGACCTACCGATCCATGTCACATGTGGTAAAACTATATACCAGGCAGGAGTCTCCATGGCATATGAGGGTGCTATGGAGTCCCCCAGACACACCTGGGGTCAAGCCCCTATGGCTGAGTTTCCATGCACATGACTGATGTGTGTACCAAATTTCATACCCTGTGGATTGGTGGAGTCCAAACTCTTTAGAGATGGTTTTGTAACCTTTTCCAGCCTGATGAGCATCAACAATGCTTTTTCTGAGGTCCTCAAAAATCTTCTTTGTTCATGCCATGATACACTTCCACAAACATGTGTTGTGAAGATCAGACTTTGATAGATCCCTGTTCTTTAAATAAAACAGGGTGCCCTGTTTTATTTATTTTACACCTGATTGTCATCCCATTGATTGAAAACACCTGACTCTAATTTCACCTTCAAATTAAGTGCTAATCCTAGAGGTTCACATACTTTTGCCACTCACAGAGATGTAATATTGGATCATTTTCCTCAATAAATAAATGACCAAGTATAATATTTTTGACTCATTTGTTTAACTGGGTTCTCTTTATCTACTTTTAGGACTTGTGTGAAAATCTGATGTTGTTTTAGGTCATATTTATGCAGAAATATAGAAAATTCTAAAGGGTTCACAAACTTTCAAGCACCACTGTATCAAGCAATGCAAGGTGAATTTATGACATGCTTCCTGTTCGTGTAGCATAACAAATGTATTGGTTCGCTATTTCAACATTTTGCAAGATATTACAAATCCCTTCACAACTTAAAATCAGCAACATCTTGACATGACTGATACCAAATATGACATGACTCCAACAAACTGCCTAGGAAGAGTACGTCAAAATGTAACACGTGTTTTGGCAATGAAGTCATTAATGTCCATGTCCAAATGGTGGTGCTATATCAGAGGGTGTCTTTGGGCATGTGGATATCTTCAGAACCATGTGTGAAGTTTGAGCCATATCACGCAATGCTTGGTGAATTTATGACTCACTTTCTGTTTGCGTGGCATAACATAAATTTATTGGTTCGCCATTTCAACATCTTGCAACCTATTGCAAATCCCTTTGCAATTTAACATCAGCAACAGCTTGACATGACGTATCACGGATATGGCATGGATCCAACAAACCGGCAAGGAGCAGTTTATTAAAATGTAACATGTCAAAACACACAAAACCAAAAATATCTCACTTCCTCTTGAGTACGGCTGATGCAATGTACAGGCAATTTTGTTCAGCTAGGGGCAGTACACACACCTACCATTTTTAATATGGATAGGTGAAACTGCAGGAGTCTCAATGTGGCATCCAAACCTATACATTTTAATCTAAAATCTTCTTCCTCTTCTTATTATTATTACTAGGGCCCGACCACCGAGGTAGGTGCAAAGCCCTATTGCTTCTGGCATGTTTTTATTTTTATTTTTTTCCTCTGTGGAAGAACTCATTTTTGAGGCACTTGTGATGCTCGAAAACTAGCACCACCATTTGGACATGGATAGTAATGACTCCACTGCCAAAACACATTACATTTTGATGTACTCTTCCTGGGTGCTTTGTTGGATTCATGCCATATTTGATATCAGTCATGTCAAGATGTTGCTGATTTTAAGTTGTGAAGGGATTTGCGATATCTTGCGATGTTGAAATGGAGAACTGATAAATTTATCTTATGCCACACAAACAGGAAGCATGTCAAAAATTCACCCTGCATTGCCTGACATGCCTAAAAATTCACAGGTTATTGGATACGATGGTTCTGATGTTATCCACATGCCCAATCTGACCCTCTGGTATAGCGCCACCATTTGGACCTGGACAGTAATGATTCCATTGCCTAAAAACTTTGACTCATGAAATTTGGTACTCACATCAGTCCTGGCCACCACTACTTAGGAATAGAGGCTTGACCCCGGGTGCGTCCAGGAGACTCCATAGCACCCCCATGTCATTGAGACTTCTGCCCGGTATAGAGTTTCACCTATCAGTGTCAAAATTGGTAGGTGTGTGGGGTGCCCCAAGATGAACAAAACTGAAATGCACATTGTTTTCATCAATTGACTTGTGACAGGATTTGCGATATCTTGCATGATGTTGAAATGGCGAACCAATAAATTTGTACGTTTCAACATGCAAACAGGAAGTGTGTCATAAGTTCACCATGCATTGCCTGATACAGCTAAAACCTCACCGGTTATAAGACATCAGGGTTCTGACGATATCCCCATTACCAAAGTGAGCCTCTTGTGTAACGCCACCATTTGTACACCACCAATCAGTAATGATTCCATTGCCAAAAAACTCTGACTCATGAAATTTGGTACACACATCAGTCCTGGCCACTGCTACTCAGGGATAGAGGCTTGGCCCCAGGTGCAAAGCCCTATTGTCTTCAGCATGTTTTTTTCTTCTTATTTTTATTATTATTAGGGCCCGAGCACCGGAGGTGCAAGGCCCTATTGTATTCATAAAAATTCTTCTTTTTTGGACCTGAGCACCGGAGGTGCAAGGCCTCTGGTGTCTACCAGACAGCCGCTAGTGGCAATAAAGGGCCCTCGCACATGAGACCATGACCACTGCTAATCAGGTACAGAGGCTTGACCCTGGGTGTGTCCAGGGGACTCCATCGTGCCCCCACATGTCATTGACAATCCTCCTCGGTTTGTAGTTTCACCTATCCATGTCAAATTTGGGAGATGTGTGGAGTGACCCTAGATGAACAAAATTGCAATATATATTGCATCAGCCATACTCACCAGGAAGTGAGATATTTTTGGTTTTGTACGTTTTGAGACGTGTTACATTTTAATGTACTCCTCCTCGGGGGTTTGTTGGATTCATGCCACATGTCACTATGTTGCTGATGTTAAATTGTGAAGGAATTTGTGATATCTCACAGGATGTTGAAATGGCAAACCAATAAATCTATACGTTATGCCACGCAAACAGGAAGTGTGTCATAAATTCACCTTTGCCTGATACGGCTCAAACTTCACAGGTTATAGGATATCATGGTTCTGAAGATATCCACATGCCCAAAGTCACCCTCTGGTATAGCACCACCATTTGGAAAAGGACAGTCATGACTCCATTGCCAAAAAATTAAAACTTCTGAAATTTGGTAAACATATCAATCCTGGCAACCACTACTTAGGGATAGAGGTGTGGCACTGGGTGTGTCCGGGGGACTCCATAGCACCACCATGTGTCATTGAGACCCCTCCCAGGTAAATTGCTTCACCTGTCCGTGTCAAATTTGGTAGGTGTGTGGGCTGCTCCAAAACGAACTAAATTGCATTGTACATTGCATCAGGTAAACTCAACAAGAAGTGAGATATTTTTGGTTTTGTGCGTTTTGAGATGTGTTAGATTTTAACATACTCCTCCTAGGGGGTTTGTTGGAGTCATGCCATATTTGGCATACGTGATGTCAAGATGGTGCAGATGTTAAACAGTGAAGGTATTTGCAATATCTTGC
Organism: Neoarius graeffei; assembly: GCF_027579695.1. Taxonomy (NCBI): domain Eukaryota; kingdom Metazoa; phylum Chordata; class Actinopteri; order Siluriformes; family Ariidae; genus Neoarius; species Neoarius graeffei. Next base: position 25,481,604 of record NC_083588.1, read on the forward strand.
ATGTTGTTGAAATGGCAAACCAATAAATTTATACGTTACACCATGCAAACAGGAAGTGTGTCATAAATTCACCATGCATTGCCTGATATGGCTCAAACTTCATAGGTTATAGGATATCATGGTTTTGATGACATCCACAATTTGACCCTCTGGTATAGCACCACCATATGGACCTGGACAGTAATGATTCCATTGCCTAAAAACTCTGACTCATGAAATTTGGTACACACATCAGTAAAAGCCACTGCTACTCAGGGATAAAGGCTTGGCCCTGGGGGTATCCGTGAGACCCCATAGCACCCTCACATGTCATTGAGACTTCTGCCCGGCATATAGTTTCACCTATCTGGGTCAAATTTTGTAGGTGTGTGGTGTGCCCCAACACAAATGATCCTGAAATCGAGATGCTTACCTCTTCTGCTCCTCAGACCTGCTTGATCCATCCTGATGCCCTATGCCCAGTTGGATTCTCATCACATCACTCCTGTGGAGGATGGCCCAATATGGACAGTTGAAAGTCACACTTGGAAGACGCTCTGGACACTTACAGTAATGCTTTTATGGCTGAGGACTACAGTTGTCATGAACAGTTTTGCACTCAAGTTTCCATCAATGAAGAGTTATAACATCAACAAAACTGACTTCATGTTAAAACTGTTAATATTATAGTCATGTTGTCTGTTGTTGCCCAAATGAGGATGGGTTCCCTTTTGAGTCTGGTTCCTCTCGAGGTTTCTTCCTCATGTTGTCTGAGGGAGTTTTTCCTTGCCACCATTGCCACAGGCTTGCTCATTGGGGATACGTAGATTAGGGATAAAATTAGCTCATGTTTTAAGTCATTCAAATTCTGTTAAGCTGCTTTGTGACAATGTTTATTGTTAAAAGTGCTATACAAATAAACTTGACAAATAAAATTTCAATATACATTTCATTAGCCATACTCAACAGGAAGTAGGTGTTTTTTTGGTGCATTTTGACATTACATTTTGATGGACTCCTCCTAGGCATTTTTTTGGATTCATGCCATATTTGGTATATGTGATGTCAAGATCATGCTGACTTTTAATTGCAAAGGGATTTGGGACAACTGGCAACCTCTTGAAATGGCAAAAAAATACATTTATATGTTACGCCACACAAACAGGAAGTGTGTCATAAATTCATTCTGCATTGCCTGATATGGCTAAAACTATACAGATTATAAGATATAATCGTTTTGATGACATCCACATTCCCAATTTGACTCTCTGGTATAGCACCACCATAAGGACCTGGACAGTAATGGTTACATTGCCTAAAATCTCTGACTCTTGAAATTTGGGACACACATCAGTCCTGGCCACTGCTACTCAGGGATAGGGGCTTGGCACCAGGTGTGTCCAGGGGACTCCATAGCACCCCCACATGAAATTGAGACTTCTGTCTGATATATAGTTTCACCTATCCATGTCAAATTTGGTAGGTGCGTGGGGTGCCCCAAGATGAACAAAATTGTAACATGCATTCTCTTAGCCATCCTCAACAGGAAGTGAGTTATTTTTGGCTTTGTGCGTTTTGACATCTGTTACATTTTGACATAGTCCTCCAAGGCAGTTTGGTGTGGTCATGCCATATTTGGTGTACATGATATGAAGATGTTGCTGACTTTGATTTGTGAAGGGATTTGCAATATCTTGCAAGATGCTGAAATAGCACAACAAATTTATACGTTACACCATGCAAACAGGAAGTGTGTCATAAATTCACCATGCATTGCCTGATACAGCTCAAACTTCACAGGTTATAGGATATAATGGTTCTGATGATATGCTCATAGACAAAGTGACCCTCTGGTATAGCGCCACCATTTGGACATGGACAATATTGACCCCATGGCCGAAAATTACATTACATACCCCGGCTTCTGTTTTACATCTCAGATGCGTATGCATTGTTTGATGAGCAAAGGTGATGGGTCATGGACCTGGAGGTGCGAGGGCCCCTCATCACCACTAGCAGCTATATTTATTATTTTTATTTTTTTATTATTATTTTTTTCTGTTGAAAAACTTGTTTTTGAGGCACTTGCGATGCTTGAAAACTCATGAATATTGGCACACTGATGAAATATGCATAATATCACAAAGTTAAACTGAGCAAGGGACTGGGCATGGTCCCTGAGCTCTCTAGTGCCCTGCAAACAAGCTATGGTTGAGATGAAGTTGCTCGGATCGGCACGAAATTTGGTGTGGTTGATCCTCTTGTGATACTGGACATATTTCACTTGGTTGTATTTGACTCCACCCAACAGGAAGTCAGCCATGCTGGATGGAATGTGGGATTATGAACTTTTCCCGTGCTGTTTTGAGGAGCTTATGATGGCTAAGAACTCCTGGAACTTTGCACGTACATTTGTCCTATGATACAATTCGAGGTGATATGGTAAATTTGTCTATCTGGGCTTCATTAACTCCGTAGCACCACCTAGTTCAAAAATACAGATTTGACACCTTGTACATATTTGAAAACTCATGAAATTTGGTACACACATCAGACATATGCACCGAAACTCAGCCATAGGGGTTTGACCCCAGCTGTGTCCAGGGGACTCCATAGCACCCCCATATGTCATTGAATCACCTGCCCAGTATATAGTTTCACCTATCTGTGTCAAATTTGGTATGTGTGTAGAATACCCCGAGCCGAAAAAAATTTCCTATACATTGCATCAGCCATACTCAAAAGGAAGTGAGATATTTTTGGTTTTGTGCATTTGTGTTACGTTTTAACAAACTAATCCAAGGCAGTTTGTTGGATCCATGCCACTGTGACAGTTCGTATGAGTGGGAGGAGCACAGAAGGACAGCAGGCCAGAACTGAGTTCACAAAACTCTTTTATTTTGCACTTTTCAGTTGCAATACTCTCCAGCCATGCACGCGCGCGCGCTCACACACACACACACACACACACACACAGACACAAGTTGTCTGGTTCAGGAGAGAGCTCTCCTCCTCTGCTCTCTCTCTCTCTCTCTCTCTCTTTAAATAGGGCGCGGCCACTGGGGAAGACACACAAACATATTAATAAACATCAGATGCAGTGATTCTGCCACTTACCTTCCCTGACTCTGCCCTCCGGTCACAGACCGATGCTTGACCATGCCCCCACTGCCACATACCCGCACCGCCCAACTCAGGCCAGGCGGCCGTCAGGCCTGCAGCCGACTCCCCCCCCTTGATGGGAGAGGAAGTCCACCACAATCATCTGCGCCCCCAGCATGTGGATCACCTTGAAGTTAAAGGGTTGGAGTGCCAGATACCAACGGGTGATCCGCGCGTTGGCATCCTTCATGCGGTGGAGCCACTGGAGGGGCGTGTGGTCCGAACAGAGGATGAAAGGGCGTCCCAGCAGGTAGTAGCGGAGGGCGAGGACCACCCACTTGATGGCCAGGCACTCTTTTTCGATGGTGCTGTAGCACCCCTCATGCACCAACAGCTTCCTGCTGATATACAGCACTGGACGGTCCTCCCCCTCCACCTCCTGGGACAAAACAGCCCACAGCCCTCTGTCTGACGCATCTGTCTGCAACGTAAAGGGGAGAGAAAAGTCAGGGGAGTGTAACAGTGGCCCCCCACACAGTGCAGCCTTCACCTCAGAGAAAGCCCGCTGGCATTGCTCCATCTACTGGACCAGATCTGGTGCCCCCTTTTTAGTGAGATCAGTCAGCGGGCTGGTGACTTCCGAATAATTAGGTATAAACCTACGATAGTAGCCAGCCAGCCCCAGGAACTGTCTCACCACCTTTTTGGTCTTGGGCCTCAGGCAGGCCGCAATTGCTGCTGTCTTATTGATTTGGGGACGCACCTGCCCATTGCCCAAGTGGAAGCCCAGATACCGTACTTCCACCTGCCCAATCGCACACTTCTTCGGGGTGGCTGTGAGACCCGCCCGCCTCAGTGACCTAAGGATGGCCCTCAGATGTTGCAGGTGCCGCGGCCAGTCATTACTATAGGTAATGATGTCCTCGAGGTATGCAGCCGCATAGGCAGTGTGGGGGCGGAGGACCCTATCCATCAGCCGCTGGAACATAGCGGGTGCCCCAAACAGCCCAAAAGGAAGTGTGACAAACTGGTGTAAGCCAAACGGTGTGGAAAAGGCCATTTTTTCTCGGGATAATGGAGTCAAGGGGATCTGCCAATAACCCTTTGTCAAATCCAGTGTCGAGTAAAAGCAAGCCATGCCTAGTCGATCGAGCAACTCATCAATACAAGGCATTGGGTACGCGTCAAATTTAGACACCACGTTGACTTTTCTATAGTCTACACAGAACCGGACCAACCCGTCGGCATTGGGTACCAAGACCACCGGGCTGCTCCAGTCGCTGTGGGACTCCTCCACGATGCCCATTTCGAGCATGGCCTCGAGTTCTTCCCAAACCACTTTTTTCTTGTGTTCGGGTAGCCTGTAAGGGGTGCTGCGCACTATCACCCCCGGGGGTGTCTCAGTGTGGTGCTCTATGAGGTCAGTGCAGCCAGGCAGGGGCGAGAACACGTCTGAAAATTCGGTCTGCAACTGGGCAACCTCCGCGAGTTGGGTCGGGGAGAGGTGGTCTCAACAGGGGACCGGAGAGGTACGCGATGCCAATGTTCCCTTTTGAACCTCTGGCCCCAGCTCTGCCTTCTCCAGAACCACTGACACCAATGCCATGGGGACCTCCTTGTTCCAGAGTTTGAGCAGATCGAGGTGGTAAATCTGTAGCGCCCCACCCCTGTCCGTTCGCCTCACCTTGTAGTCGATGTCCCCGACTCGCCGTGTGACCTCAAAGGGTCCTTGCCACTTGGCGATCAATTTGGAGCTTGATGTGGGCAACAGTACAAGTACTTTATCTCCCGGTGCGAACTCCCTAAGGCGCGTACCCCTGTCGTACAGGCGGGTTTGCCGTTCTTGGGCCTGCCGCAAATTCTCATGGGTTAGGTGTGTGCGTGTGTGGAGTTTTGCGCGCAGGTCAATAATGTATTGAATTTCATTTTTACTTGGTGAAGGTCCCTCCTCCCAATTTTCTCGCAGCACATCTAGAATGCCACATGGCTTATGCCCATATAACAATTCGAATGGGGAGAACCCCGTGGAGGCTTGTGGGACCTCTCACATTGCAAATAACAAGGGTTCGAGCCATTTATCCCAATTACGTGCATCCTCACTTACAGTTGTGCTCATAAGTTTACATACCCTGGCAGAATTTTTGCTTTCTTGGCCTTTTTTCAGAGAATATGAATGATAACACACACACTTTTTTCCCACTCATGGTTACTGGTTGGGTAAAGCCATTTATTGATAAACAACTGTTTTCTATTTTTAAATCATAATGACAACAAAAAACATCCAAATGACCCTGATCAAAAGTTTACATAACCCAGTTCTTAATACCATGTATTGCCCCCTTTAACATCAATGACTGCCTGAAGTCTTTTGTGGTAGTTGTGGATGAGGCTCTTTATCTTCTCAGATGGTAAAGCTGCCCATTCTTCTTGGCAAAAAGCCTCCAGTTCCTGTAAATTCCTGGGCTGTCTTGCATGAACTGCGCGGTTGAGATCTCCCCAGAGTGGCTCAATGATATTGAGGTCAGGAGACTGAGATGGCCACTCCAGAACCTTCACTTTGTTCTGCTGTAGCCAATGACAGGTCGACTTAGCCTTGTGTTTTGGATCGTTGTCATGTTGGAACGTCCAAGTATGTCCCATGCGCAGCTTCCGGGCTGATGAGTGCAAACTTGCCTGCAGTATTTGCTGATAACATGCTGCATTCATCTTTCCTTCAACTTTGACCAAGTTTCCTGTGCCTTTGTAGCTCACACATCCCCAAAACATCAGCGATCCACCTCTGTGCTTTACAGTAGGAATGGTGTTCCTTTCATCATAGGCCGTGTTGACACCTCTCCAAATGTAACATTTATGGTTGTGACCAAAAAGTTCAATTTTGGTCTCATCACTCCAAATTACTTTGTTCCAGAAGTTTTGAGGCTTGTCTCTGTGCTGTTTGGCGTAAATTTTTGTTGGTCTTCCTGACCATGGTTTGGTTTTAACAGAGCCCCTGATTTTCCATTTGTTAATCACAGTTTGAACACTGCTAACTGGCATTATCAATTCCGTGGATATCTTTTTGTATCCCTTTCCTGTTTTATACAGTTCAACTACCTTTTCCCATAGATCTGTTGACAATTCTTTTGCTTTCCCCATGACTCAGAATCCAGAAACGTCAGTGGCTGGATGAAAGATGCAAGAGTCTGTCTGGATCCCAGAAACTCACTCAGCTTTTATGCACACACACTGATTACAAGCAAACAGATCACAGGTTACCTTTAGTAGCCATTCAAACCCATTTGTGTCAACTTCTGTGCATGTTATCAGGCCAAAATCACCAGGGTATGTGAACTTTTGATCAGGGTCATTTGGGTAGTTTCTGTTGTCATTATGAGTTAAAAAGAGAAAACACAGTCATTTGACAATAAATGGTTTCAGCCAACCACTAAGCATGAGTGGAAAAGATGTTTTTGTGTTATCATTCATATTCTCTGAAAAATGGTCAAAGAATCATAGATTCTGCCAGGGTATGTAAACTTATGAACACAACTGTATGAATTTTTTAATTATATTTTTGAGGGTGCAATTGAACCATTCAACTAAACCGTCCGTTTGTGGGTGATAAACGCTGGTGCGGATCGGCTTGATTCCTAATAATGCATACAGTTTGTTCAGTGTGCGTGACATAAACGAGGTGCCTTGATCAGTCAGAATTTTTTGGGGTATTCCAACTCGGAAGATGACGCGGAAGAGCGCTTCCGCAATACTGCATGCTGAGATATTGCGAAGAGGCACTGCTTCCAGGTATCGCGTTGCATAGTCCACCAGAACTAAAATAAAATGATACCCTCGTGTTGACCTATCTAATGGCCCGACAAGGTCCATCCCAATTCTTTCGAATGGGATCGCGATTAATGGGAGGGGGCGCAAAGGCGCTTTTGGAATGGCCGCTGGATTTACTAACTGGCGTTCGCAGCACGCCGTACACCACTTATGGACGTCGCCGTGAATACCTGGCCAATAGAACCGGGCCATTATTCGGGCTAGTGTCTTATCCTGCCCTAAGTGTCCAGCCATGGGATTAAAGTGAGCCGCCTGGAATACCAATTCCCGGCAGCTCTTTGGAATCAAAAGCTGTGACTTGTTCTTTAGTCTGAGTGTCTTGCGTCACTCTGTATAATCTATCCTTTATAATAGAAAAATAGGGGAAGGATGGGGTGGCATTTGGCTGGAGCATTTGACCATCGTTTACTCTCACTTGGTCAAACGCATGCCGCAGAGTCTCGTCTCGTGACTGCTCTAATGGAAAATCCGCGAGGGATTCCCCAATAGAAGGAGGGGCCTGCTGCTCCTCACTCTGACGTGGAGATGACATAGACGGTTCTGTGACAGCTGCTCCCACCAATGCAACACCGGGACTTCCCCCTGCTGAACTACGGCAGGACCCACTCTTCATTAAATGACTCATTAACTCCCCAAATCCCGGCCAATCAGTCCCCAAAATTATCGAGTGGATAAGGTGAGGACTAACCGCCGCCTTTACTCTAAATTTTTCCCCTCGAAAAAGAATGTGGACCGACACTAAAGGGTAGTTGTGAATATTCCCGTGCACACACAACACCTTCACCAGCTGTGCTCCCCCCAATGCCTCGTCTTGCACCAGGCTTTGGTGAATTGAGGTCTGATTACAGCCAGAGTCCACCAACGCCTGATATGTATCCCCTTGGACACTCACCGGTATGCGATATGCTCCGGCCCGATCGTGGGCAGCTCCTGGTGCATCGGGGATCCGAACCACCGCGCCCACCTCCATTGCCGAGCACTGCTGTTGGAGGTGGCCCGGCTCCCCGCAGCGCCAGCAAACCGGCCCGGGCTTCTTCTCTGCACCGGCGCTCTGGGGCTCACTCACCTGAGGGGGGGAAGAGACAGACACAGAAGGGGGAAATGGGAGGGCACCACGGGTGCGGGGGGCCGGCTGGGGTGGAGTTGGCCCCCGTCTCCACAGTGGGGGAATGGGGCGAGGATGGGACACAGAAGGGGGGAGAGAGAGAGAGGGGAGAAGAGGATGTCCGCTGTCCTGCCATCGGAACAGCCACCAAATGGTCCTCCGCCAGCTCAATGGCCTGATCCAGTGACGCCGGGCGGTGGCACTGGACCCACTCCATGGTCCCTTCCGGTAGATGGGCAATGAACTGCTCCAGTACCACCTGATTGATGATTCCCTTGGCGTCGTGGTTGTCTGCCCTCAACCACCGCCAGCAGGCGTCCCGGAGTTGCTGGCCAAACGCGAATGGATGGCCGACTTCCTCCAGGCGCAGAGCGCGGAAGCGCTGTCGCTGCTGTTCGGGGATGTGCCTCACATGCTGGAGGACGGCCCAGCGGAGGTCCGCATAGACCAGTCGGCAGTCAGCGGGGAGCTGTAGCACAGCCAGCTGCGCCTCGCCTGTTAGCAGGGGGAGGAGGCGCGCTGCGCGCTGTTCCACCGGCCAGCCCGAGGCCTCTGCTGCCTGCTCAAAGAGCGTGAGGAAGGCCTCGGGGTCATCATGCGGGGCCCATCTTAGTTAGGGTGAGGGGGGAAGGGCCCGCGGCAGTGGAGGTGGTGGACCTCACCGATGTGAGGAGGTGCCAGAACGCTTGTCGATCTTCCTGCTGCACCAACACCAGGGCCTCGAACCGTTGTTCTTGCTCCTTCCGGAGGGCAACTAGCGCCTGCTGGCTCTGCTGGGCCGTGGCGAGGGCGTGGACCAGGTCCGCGAAGCGGGAGGACTCCATGGGGCTGTTCTTTTTCTGTGCTCCGATCCCGGGTTTCGGCACCACTGTGACAGTTCGCATGAGTGGGAGGAGCACAGAAGGACGGCAGGCCAGAACTGAGTTCACAAAACTCTTTTATTTTGCACTTTTCAGTTGCAATACTCTCCAGCCATGCATGCACACACACACAAGCCGTCTGGTTCAGGAGAGAGCTCTCATCCTCTGCTCTCTCTCTTTAAATAGGGCACAGTCACTGGGGAAGACACACAAACACATGTTAATAAACATCAGGTGCAGTGATTCTGCCACTTACCTTCCCTGACTCCTCCCTCTGGTCACAGACCGATGCTTGACCATGCCCCCGCTGCCACAGCCACATTGGGTAAATGTCATGTCAAGATGTTGCTGATGTGAAATTGCGAAAGTATTTGCGATCTGTCACAAGATGTTGAAATGGCGAACCAATAAATTTATATGTTACGCCACGCAAACAGGAAGTGAGTTATAAATTCACCATGCATTGCCTGATATGGCTCAAACATCACAGTTTATAGGAAATAATTCTGAAGATATCGACTTGCACAAAGACACCCCCTGGTATAGTGCCACCATGTGGACATGGACAGAACAAGATGTTGGAAATGAAGTTGCTTGGATTGGCACAAGATTTGGTGTGATCGATACTCATGTGATACAGGGCAAAGCTGCCTTGGTTGTATTTGTCTCTGCCCAACAAGAAGTCAGCCCTGCTGGATGGAATGTGGGATTTTAAAATTTTCGCATGCTGTTTTGAGGCGCTTACGATGGCTAAAAACTCATGAAACTTTGCACATATATTTTTCCTCTGATATAATTGGAGTTGATATAGTAAATCAATCTTGTTGGGCTTCAATAAGTCCATAGCACAACCTAGTTCAAAAATACAGATTTGACACCTTGGAAATATTCAACAACTCATGAAATTTGGTGGACACGTCAGTCATGTGCACCATTACTCAGCCAATGGGGCTTTGCCATTCAACTCCATAGCGAATATGTCATGGCTACTTCTGCCTAGTATATTGTTTTATCCAATTGACTTGCAACAGGATTTGCAATATCGTGCATGATGTTGAAAAGGCGACAAGGAAAAGTAATATTTCCTTTGCCGAAAAACTCTGTCTCATGAAATTTGGTACACACATCAGTCCTGGCCACTGCTACTCAGGGATAGAGGCTTGGCCTCGAGTGCAAGGGCATCACTGCTGGCAGCTATATATATTTGTTTATTTTTCTCTGCACAAAAACTCGTTTTTGAGGCACTTGTGATGCTTGAAAACTCATTAATTTTGGCATACTGATCAAATGTATGTAAAATATCAAAGTTACATTGGGTAAGGGACTGGACATGGTCCCGGAGCTCTATAGCGCCCCTGAGAACAGGCTATGGTTGAGGTGAAGTTGCTCAGATCAGCACGAAATTTGGTGTGATCGATACTCTTGGGATACAGGACAAAATTCACTTCATTGTATTTGACTCCATTCAACAGGAAGTCAGCCATGTTGGATGGAATGTGGGATTTTGAACTTTTCCCATGCTGTTGTGAGGGGCTTATGTTGGCTAAAAATTTGTGAAATTTTGCACATACATTTTTTCTATGATACAATTTGAGGTGATATGGTAAATTTGTCTTGGTGGGCTTCATGAACTCCATAGTGCCACCTAGTACAAAAAATACATATTTAACACCCTGTACATACTCAAAAACTCATGAAGTTTGGTAGACATGTCAGTCATGCGCACCACTACTCACTTACAGTATAGGGGCTTGACCCCAGGTGCATCATGGGGGTGCACATACATTATTTTTATATATATATATATATATATATATATATATATATATATATATATATATATATATATATATATGTATGTGTGTGTGTATATGTGTGTGCGCACACATACATACATATACATACACACACACACACACATTATATATATATATATATATATATATATATATATATATATATATATATATATATATACAACCCCAATTCCAAAAAAGTTGGGACGCTGTGTAAACTGTAAATAAAAACAAATGTGATAATTTGCAAATCATGGAAACCCTATATATTTCACTGCAAATAGTACAAAGATAGCTTATCAAATGTTGAAACTGAGAAATGTTATTGTTTTTTTGAAAAATATATGCTCATTTTGAATTTGATGTCAGAAACATGTTTCAAAAAAGTTGGGACAGGGGCATGTTTACCACTGTGTTGCATCACCTCTACTTTTAACAACACTCTAAACATTTGGGAACTGAAGAGACCAATTTCTGTAGTTTTGAAAGAGAAATGTTGTTCCATTCTTGCCTGATATACAATTTCAGTTGCTCAACAGTTCAGGGTCTGCTTTGTCGTATTTTGCATTTCGTAATGCGCCAAATGTTTTAGATGGGAGGCAGGTCTGGACTGCAGACAGGCCAGTTTAGCAGCCGCACTCTTTTACATCGGACCCATGCAGTTTTAATATGTGCAGAAAGTAGTTTGGCATTATCTCACTGAAAGACGGAAGGCCTTCCATGAAAAAGATTTTGTCTGGATGGCAGCATATTGCTCTGAAACGTGTTTATATCATTCAGCATTAATGACGCTGTTGCAGATGTACAAGCTATCCATGTCATGTGCACTAATGCACCATCATACCATCACAGATGCTGGCTTTTGAACTGTGCACTGATAACAAGCTGGATGGCCCCTCTCCTCTTCAGCCTGGAGGATGTGGTGTCCATGATTTCTAAAAAGAATTTCTACTTTTGATTCATCAGACTTTGGGACAGTTTTCCACATCACCTCAGTCCATCATAAAAGAGCTCAGGCCCAGAGAAGGTGGCGGTGTTTCTAGATATTGTTTATATCTGGTTTTAATTTGCATTTGTGGATGCAGAAATGAACTGTTTTCACAGACGATGGTTTTCTGAAGTGTTCCTGAGCCCATACAGTGATTTCCACTACAGATATGTGTCTGCTTTTAATGCAGTGTCTCCTGAGGGCCTGAAGATCACAGGCATCCAATGTCAGTTTTCTCTGTTATCTTGCATACAGAGATTTCTCCAGATTCTCTGAATCTTGTAATGATATTATGTACCATAGATGATGTGATCCCCAAATTGTTTGCAATTTTACATTGAGAATGTTTCGTTATTCTTAAATTGTTGCACTGTTTGCCCACACAGTCTTTCACAGAGTGGTGAACCCATCCCCATCTTTACTTCTGAGAGACTCCGCTTCTCTGGGATGCTGTTTTATACTCAATCATGTTTCTAACCTGTTGCCAATTAACCTAATTTTTTTTTAGCATTACACAACTTTTTCAGTCTTTTGTTGCCCCTGTCCCAACTTTTCTGAAATGTGTTGCTGATATCATATTCAAAATGAGCATATGTTTTTCAAAAAACAATAACATTTCTCAGTTTCAACACCTGATATGTTGTCTTTGTACTATTTTCAATGAAATATAGGTGTAGTAATTTCCCTATGGGTGGGTGGAGCACAGAGGACGGCAGGACAGAGATCAGGTGTAAACAAGGCTTTTATTGCCACACTTTTCAGTCTAACAATATATATCGGACGCACAGAGACACACACATCAGCGTCTCGTCCAGGGATCAGCCCCTTCCGCTCTCGCTCTCCCTCCTGATATAGGGCGCGGTCACTGGGAAGACACACAAACACAGGTTAATTGCTCTCAGGTGTAGTGATTCTGCCACTTACCTTCCCTGACTCCGCCCTCCTGTCACAGACCAGCACTTGACCACACCCCCACTGCCACATACCCCCACCGCCCGACTCAGGCCGGGCGGCCGTCTGGCCTGCAGCCGACTCCCCCCCCCCCTTGACGGGAGAGGAAGTCCGCCACGACCATCTGTGCCCCCGGCCTGTGGACCACCTTGAAATTAAAGGGTTGGAGCGCCAGATACCAACGGGTGATCCGCACGTTGGCATCTTTCATGCAGTGGAGCCATTGGAGGGGCGCGTGGTCCGAACAGAGGGTGAAAGGGCGTCCCAGCAGGTAGTACCGGAGGGCGAGAACCGCCCACTTGATGGCCAAACACTCTTTCTCTATGGTGCTGTAGCGCCCCTCACGCACCGACAGCTTCCTGCTGATATACAGGACAGGGCGGTCCTCCCACTCCACCTCCTGGGACAAAACCACCCCCAGCCCTCTGTCCGACGCATCGGTCTGCAACATAAAGGGGAGAGAAAAGTCAGGGGAGTGTAGAAGTGTACCCCCACACAGTGCAGCCTTTACCTCTGAGAAAGCCCGCTGGCACTGCTCCGTCCACTGGACCGGATCTGGTGCCCCCTTTTTAGTGAGATCAGTCAGAGGGCTGGTGACGTCCGAATAATTAGGTATAAACCTATGATAATAGCCAGCCAGCCCCAGGAACTGTCTCACCCCCTTTTTGGTCTTGGGCCTCGGGCAGGCCGCAATTGCTGCCGTCTTATTAATTTGGGGACGCACCTGCCCGTTGCCCAAGTGGAAGCCCAGATACTGTACTTCCACCCGCCCAATGGCACACTTCTTTGGGTTGGCTGTGAGCCCCACTCACCTCAGCGACCTAAGGACGGCTCTCAGATGTTCGAGGTGCCGCTGCCAGTCATTACTATAGATGATGATGTCATCTAAATACACTGCCGCATAAGTGGCGTGAGGGCAGAGGACTCTGTCTATCAGCCGCTGAAACGTCGCGGGCACCCCAAACAGCCCAAACAGAAGGGTGACAAATTGGTGTAAACCAAACAGTGTGGAAAAGGCCGTTTTTTCTCGGGATAGTGGAGTCAAGGGGATCTGCCAATATCCCTTCGTCAATTCCAGCGTCGAATAAAAGCGAGCAGTGCCGAGTCGATCGAGCAACTCATCAATACGAGGCATTGGGTACGCATCGAATTTAGACACTGCGTTGACTTTTCTATAGTTCACACAGAACCGGACCGACCCGTCAGCCTTGGGTACCAAGACCACCGGGCTGCTCCAGTCACTGTGGGACTCCTCGATGATGCCCATTTCGAGCATGGTCTGAAGTTCTTCCCGAACCACCTTTTTTTTGTGTTCGGGTAGCCTGTAAGAGCGGCTACGCACTACCACCCCCGGGGGCATCTCTATGTGGTGCTCTATGAGGTTAGTGCGACCAGGCAGGGGTGAGAACACATCCGAAAACTCGGTCTGCAACTGGGCGACCTCCGTGAGTTGGGTCGGGGAGAGGTGGTCTCCACAGGGGACCAGAGAGGTATGTGATGCCAATGTCCCTTTTTGAACCTCCGGCCCCAGCTCCACCTTCTCCGGAACCACCGACACCAACGCCACGGGGACCTCCTCGTTCCAGAGTTTAAGCAGATTGAGGTGGTAAATCTGTAGCGCCCCACCCCTGTCCGTTCGCCTCACCTCATAGTCGACGTCCCCGACTCGCCGTGTGACCTCAAAGGGTCCTTGCCACTTGGCAATCAATTTGGAGCTCAACATGGGCAACAGTACGAGTACCTTATCTCCCGGTGTGAACTCTCTAAGGCGCATACCCTTGTTGTACAGGCGGGCTTGCCGTTCCTGGGCCTGCCGCAAATTCTCCTGAGTTAGGTGGGTGAGCGTGTGGAGTTTTGCGCACAGGTCCATAACGTACTGAATTTCGTTTTTACTTTGTGAAGGTCCCTCCTCCCAATTTTCCCGCAGCACGTCCAGGATGCCGCGCGGCTTACGGCCATATAATAATTCGAACGGGGAGAACCCCGTGGAGGCTTGGGGGACCTCTCGCACTGAGAACAGCAAGGGTTCGAGCCACTTATCCCAATTACGTGCGTCCTCACTTACGAATTTTTTAATAATATTTTTGAGGGTGCAGTTGAACCGTTCCACTAAACCGTCCGTTTGTGGGTGATATACGCTGATGCGGATCGGCTTAATCCCCAATAACCCATACAGTTCGCGCAGTGTTCGTGACATAAACATAGTGCCTTGATCAGTCAGAATCTCTTTCGGGATTCCAACTCGGGAGATGACGCAGAAGAGTCCCTCTGCAATACTGCGTGCTGAGATATTGCGCAGAGGCACTGCTTCCGGGTATCGCGTTGCATAGTCCACCAGAACTAATATAAAGCGGTACCCTCGTGCTGACCGATCTAATGGCCCGACGAGATCCATCCCAATTCTCTCAAACGGGGTCTCGATTAACGATAGAGGGCGCAAAGGCACTTTTGGAATGGCCTCTGGGTTTACTAACTGTCATTCGTGGCATGCCGTACACCACCTACGGACATCGCCGCGAATCCCCGGCCAATAGAATCAGGCCATTATTCAGGCTAGTGTTTTATCCTGCCCCAAGTGTCCAGCCATGGGATTAAAGTGAGCCGCCTGGAATACCAATTCCCGGTGGCTCTTCGGAATTAAAAGCTGCATGACTCGCTCTTTAGTTTGAGTGTCCTGCGTCACTCGGTATAATCTATCCTTCATAATCGCGAAGTAGGGGAAGGACGGGGTGGCGTTCGGCTGGAGCGTTTGACCATCGATTGCTCTCACTTGGTCAAACACATGCCGCAGAGTCTCGTCTCGTGACTGCTCTAATGGGAAATCTGCGAGGGATTCCCCAATAGAGAGAGGAGGAGCCGGCGGCTCCTCACTCTGACGCGGAGATGACGTAGACGGCTCTGTGACAGCTGCTCCCGCCAAAGCGACACCGGGACCTCCCCCTGTCAAATGGCAGGACCCACTCTCTACTAGGCGTGTCATTAAACCCCGAAATCCCAGCCAATCAGTCCCCAAAATTAAAGAGTGGGTAAGGCGAGGATTAACCGCCGCCTTCACTATAAATTTTTCCCCTCTGAAAATAATGTGGACCGACACCAAAGGGTAGCGGTGAACGTCCACGTGCACACACAACACCTTCACCCCTTGTGCTCCCCCCAATGCCTCGTTTTGAACCAGGCTTTGGCGAATTGAGGTCTGATTACAACCAGAATCCACCAACGCCTGATATGTAGCCCCTTGGATACTCACCGGTATGCGATACGCTCCGGCCCGATCGAGGGCGGCCTCTGGCGCGTCGGGGATCTGAACCACCGAGCCCACTTCCATTGCTGTGCACTGCTGTTGAAGGTGGCCCGGCTCCCCACAGCGCCAGCAAACCGGCCCGGGCTTTCCCTCTGCACCGGTGATCTGGGGCTCACTCACCTGAGGTGGGGGAGAGACAGACACAGAAGGGAGAAACGAGAGGGCACCACTGGTGTGGCGGGCCGGCTGGGGTGGTGCCGGCCCCCGCCTCCGCGGTGGGGGAATGGGGCGAGGACGGAACGCAGGAGGAGGGGGAGAGAGAGAGAGAGAGAAGAGGAGAGAAGAGAAGATGCCATCTGTTGTCCTGCCACTGGGACAGCCACCAGATGATCCTCCGCCAGCTCGACTGCCTGATCCAGCGACGCCGGGCAGTGGCACTGGACCCACTCCGTGGTTCCGGCTGGTAAGCGGGCGATGAACTGTTCCAGTACCACCTGGTCGACGATTCCCTCGGCGTCGCGATTGTTGGCCTTCAACCACCGCCAGCAGGCATCCCAGAGCTGCTGGCCGAACACGAATGGCCGGCCGACCTCCTCCAATCGCAGCGTGCGGAAGCGCTGGCGCTGTTGTTCCGGTGTGCGCCCCACGCGCTGGAGGACGGCCCAGCGGAGGTCCGCGTAGGCCAGCCGGCGGTCGGCGGGGAGCTGTAGCGCGGCCAGCTGTGCCTCTCCCGTTAGCAGGGGGAGGAGGCGCACCGCGCTCTGCTCCATCGGCCACCCCGAGGCTTCGGCGACCTGTTCAAACAATGTGATGAACGCCTCGGGGTCGTCCTGCGGGCCCATCTTGGTGACAGTGAGGGGAGACGGGCCCGCGGCCGGAGCGCTGGTGGACCCCGCCGACGCGAGGAGATGCCGGAACGCCTCGCGATCTTCCTGCTGGGCCAGCACCAGGGCTTCGAAGTGCCACTCTTGTTCCTTTTGGAGTGTGACGAGCGCCTGGTGCTGGCTTTGCTGAGCCGTGGCGAGGGCGTGGACCAGGTCGGCGAATGGGGAGGATTCCATGGGGCTGCTGGTTTGGTGCTCCACTGTCCCAGGTTTCGGCACCACTGTAGTAATTTCCCTATGGGTGGGTGGAGCACAGAGGACGGCAGGACAGAGATCAGGTGTAAACAAGGCTTTTATTGCCACACTTTTCAGTCTAACAATATATATCGGATGCACAGAGACACACACATCAGCGTCTCATCCAGGGATCAGCCCCTTCCGCTCTTGCTCTCCCTCCTTATATAGGGCGCGGTCACTGGGAAGACACACAAACACAGGTTAATTGCTCTCAGGTGTAGTGATTCTGCCATTTACCTTCCCTGACTCCACCCTCCTGTCACAGACCGGCGCTTGACCACGCCCCCGCTGCCACAATAGGGTTTCCATGATTTGCAAATTATTGCATTCTGTTTTTATTTATGTTTTACACAGCGTCCCAACTTTTTGGGAATTGGGGTTGTATATATATACACATACATATATACATGATGATGATGATGAATTCTCCTGTCGGTTCGACAGATGAGTAGGCAGACAAGTCATTTGCCGAGGTGGGTCCTCATGTGGAAATGAAGACCGATTTTGGATGCACATGAACAGCCACAGATGCTGCAGAGGAAGGAATAGACAGAGGTGGAGTGCTGTTTCCTCTTCTCTTTCTTCTCATGAATAGCAGCTGCTCTGTTGGCTTCAAAGGCCTTAATGCCTAACATGTACTGGTTTCTCCAAAGAACTCTGTCATGGGCAATTGCTTCCCAGGAGTTGACATCAATGTTGCAGCTCCTAAAGCTTGCCTTCAGATTGTCCCTGTCCCTGTAAGGGGCCTTCCCTGGTTGCGGTGCCCTTGTTTCAGTTGTCCGTACAGTTTGGGATTCTGTTGTCTTCTGTGAAGGAAATTTAGTGAATAAACATTCCTATTCTCTGTGTTTGTGTGTTGAGCTCAAGTGGCCTAGTGTACTGAGAAAATTTGTTTTCCCACAAGCTGTAATTGCCTTTCTGTGTCCTTGGCTCAATGGCTGGTGATAAGCAGGCTGCCTTGTTTATGTTTCATGTTATATTATGCCTAATCACGCATCCGCTGTGCATCTCAGAGCACACCAGGTGCATGCCCTAACAAAGAACCGATGTTTAGCTTCAAGGGCAAGCCTCGAGCCAATCACTTGCAGATGCGAGCAGCAAGCGAATGCCTTTAGAGTATAACAGATAACAGCCACTAAGACACAACTCAGAGTGCGCACTCTCTGCATCACCTGAGGTGGTGTCTTCTTCTTTCCTTTTCCTGTTTTATATCTCTGTTTTATAAGATCTACTATAATAAATAACTGAAAAGACAATTGTGGCAGACCACAGAATCCAGGGACACATGTCGGCCGAAACGAATCCGAGATAATCGCAAAAGAAGCATTTTTTTTTTAAATTTGTGATTTTTGTTTTTTTCCATCATGTGCAAGTTGAGATCTTGAAGAATGCAATCAGTATTTCAGATAATAGATTGTTTTGTTGGAAAAGCATACATTTTTTGTTGCAAATTGTCTCGTTTTTGTCAGGACTGTAGCCTGCTGTGGGTGTGGGTAAATGGGCCATTCACATGAAGATTCAAGTCATTTGTTTTTTTTTTCCGCGAATCAGCTGTATGATCCGAGTTGAGCGTGTGGCTACTTAACCTGCATAGAGGCGTGTGATTTCATTATGGAATGAGGAAGCTAAACAGAGCACAGAGGAGCAAACACCGTGAAGCAGACACTTCGGTATTTACATCGGAGATAACCATTCCTAGCAACAAAAAAAACGCAACCTCGTTTTCCAGATTGAATGGAATACTTGAATGATTGGATGATACACGGACCGTTCTAGGATTACATTCCATCGGAGGCATTGATGTGTGCAAGGCGCCGTTTCTCTTTCTGATGGGGTAAGTTTATTAATCTAAGGCTGTGTGGTTATTTTTGCATGTAACGGAGAGTGTTGTGGTTTGGTTAAGCCTAGGTCACAACCGGACGTACGATTTTTTTGGCGTTTCCCAAATCGCTGCGGGGTTTTTTTTGTTCACGGAGAAAGACGCGCGTTGGCCGTAAGTTTGTCTTGCAACCTGAAAAAAACATAAGCGCCCGTAGAGTTTGTTTGACATGACAAAGAACCTCTGCGGCCGGTCTGCGGCTCGAAAATCAGCACATCACACGCGCGCTCTCGTGCTTTTCACATGCGTGCTCTCGTGCGTTTCATGCGCGCTCTCCGTGTGTTTCTTGCGTTTTTTGCATGTAGACCAGCCGTAGGAGCGCGTACTGTACGGCCGGTTGTGACCGAGGCTTTACATGAAACTAGTGTTGTGTTAGTTGTGTCATCATCGTGCTATCTTTCTTTCTTACGGTGTAATTTTTCAACCACAAAACGTTAAAGTATACTTTTAGGACTTATTTTTGTACTTCATAATTGTGTTAGGCATACTTTGCATGGAAGGAAAATTGACGTGGTGATCTTTGTTTACATGAAAGTAGTATCGTGCTAGCGAGTAGGGGGTAGGGCTTTCCTTAATGTCATGCAAATGAGCACCATTATGTGCCTGCCCTACACCCAGAGTAGCTGAGATGGAAAACTTTGAGGGCGGTTTTCTCCCTTTTCTGTTTTAAGAAGTATACACTTTCAAAAGGCCACACATTCTTCAAATATTGTCAGATCTCCACATGGAAGGCATCATTGGAAAGCTTAGAAACTGTATTTTCTGAATCTGTCAATAACTCAAAATGCCCCCGGGCCGACATGTGTCCCTGGATTCTGTGGTCTGCCACAATTGCTAAGCGTTCTGAAGTGTTTATTCGAAGTTTCCATTACAATTTGGCGTCCTTAGTTGGGCCCTATGCATCTGATCCTCCAACAAGACACTCCCAAGGCCACGGTGTGGAGCTGAGAACTCGGACGAGAGACCAGACCGTCAGGGCTCACCGAATCAGTAAGTGATAACTTTGCATTTTTGTGTAAAGAAATTAGTGGAAACAGTATTTAATCCTGATATAAGAGACGGACAGAAATTTGTCCTAGTCAAGGAGGACTGCTAAGCTGTGGTACCATCAATATGTTTGCAGAAACAGATAAAACACAATTTTGAGACAATAAACTGCAAGTAGTTTATTGGGTTGTGTAAGAGAATTATCCACCTAAGTGATGACTGGGTAACGACTCACCTACTTGAGAGTGTGAAGTAAGGGGGCGTGTTTCGACAGATTCACGTTCAGAGATTCGTAACTGGGAAAGAATTGAATCTTGCTCCCTTTGTTCTCTGTGAACAACTGGCCCGTCGTAGGAATGGGATAGAGAGGTTCGATCACGAAGTCACCAAGACACACCGGTGTGCACACAAAATATTGATGAATTAACAGAGTACTGTCCTCCTCCAAATTCTGAAACAGAGAAATAGATCTTGTACACATGCATGAGTTGTCTTTGAGGTTGTTGTGCTAAATGATACCTAGTTTTAGCTTAAGGTAAATGTCAGATAAATTGTTTACTAATGAGAACATACCTAAAGGATTATCGTGTCACATTTTTGGACATAGTCCAACCTATTCTTCTTGTGATCCTAGTAAGAAACTCAGCCATTGTTGTCATAACCTATTGATATAACAGGGTACAATGGGGAACAGAAACGGTAAGTTAAGGAAAGAAAAGAAAAAGCAAGTAAGCCTGAGGCTACATGTGCTATAATAAGAATTGGGTGTTCCTATGACAGCCCAAACATCCAGTTTATGAAAACCTCATGTGGCGAGGATTGTTTGGCACAGTTTGACATATGGGTAAAGGACTTACTTAGGATTCTCTGAGAAGGGCAGTTTTAGTCCCAGGCAGATAGAACAGTTAGAAGAAAAGTTGAAACAGAAGGAAAAAGAAGAGTCTCCAGATAATGTTAAGTTCCGAGGGAACTGGAGGGCGTTTTCTGCATGGAAAGAAGAAACACTTAAGAGAGAGTACAACAGAGAGAAACGACAGGCAGGGCTCTCACCCTCTTCTCAGTGTTTGAAATTTCAGATGGACCCTGACCTGGAGTCTGCCCCACCAGCCCGACACACACTGCCTCCTCAGCAAGGCAGAGCATCACTCCCACAAGTGCCTCACCCACAGAAAGGGGGAGAAGTCAAGACAAAGCAAAAAACTGAGCCTCTGGAATCTCTCCCAGCCTACCAGCCGCCTCCCCTCACTTCTCTGTCACACACGAGATCTGGTCTTGCATATGGCAACAGAAGAGACACCCTCCTGAACCTGACCACATGCTCACCAGTGTGTCCACAAGGCCGTAACCTAAAGTCTGAAGTCCTTCATCTTCCAATGGTGGAAGTGACTGGAGCTGACAGCGTACTTCTAGTCCACAGACCCTGGACGACAGCTGATATCAAGGAAAGCATGGCTTCTCTTCCCAATGTGAGAGAGGTAGGAGGGAAGAGGTTTGGTAATGAGCTGTTGATATTTTGCAGAGAATTCCGGCCAACCGCCCATGAACCTACTCATGATCAAGATGGGTATAGATTGGAGCAAGGTTTCCAGAGAGTGGCCAGAAGCTGACCAGTGGATGTCAATAGTGAGTATAGAAATACCCTCATTGCTCTCTGTGCTCGACTGATCTTAGTTTTTCCCTTGAACATAGACATGACTAAGATCAGTATGTGTAAGCAAGAAGATGGTGAAGTGGTATCAGCGTCTCTCGCTCGTCTCACCACTGCGCATGAGAAATACAGTGGCCTGACCAGGCCAATGACCCTGGCTGCAGTGGAGGGCACTCCTGAGCCTCACCAAGATCGAGCAGTATGCTGTGCATGCAGAAAGGCTGCTGAAAGAGAATGAGAAGACAAAGTCATCAAAAAGAGACCACGACCTACACGCCACCACTCTCACTCTGCTCCAGACTGCTCAGCCTGGACCTAGAGGAAGAGGTCGAGGTAGGGGCCAAGGCAGGATGACCCAGGGTGACCCATCCTGGATAAAAGGCGCAACCTGCTACCTCTGCAATCAGAAGGGACACATTGCTCGAGATTATCTCCATAGTAGCAAACTAAGCAAAGCTTGTGCAGAAACAGGGCTAGGATGGACAAAGGTCCTCCCTGTAGTACTCACACGAATGAGGATGCAAACTAGGCCTAAACATGGGTTAAGCCCATTTGAAATTCTGTTTGGACAAGTACCCAACATGGGGATAGGGCCAGCCCAAGGAACACTGCCGGACACCACACTGTGTTATGATGCAATGTTGAATTACTGTGCAACGCTATCCTCTGCTTTGAAATCTATCTACAAACAGGTAAAAGAAGCACTTCCCAAGCCCGCTGAGGGACCTCTGCACAATCTACAACCAGGGGATTGGATAGTGGTGAAGGACTTCCGACGAACCAAGTGGAACAAGCCACGGTGGAATGGCCCATTCCAGGTCCTGCTCATGACCCCAATGGCAGTGAAGGTCACAGGCAGAGTGATGTGGATCCACACTAGCCACTGCAGGAGGGTTCCTGAACCGACTGAGCAGGAGGAAGAGGAAGGCCTGAAGGACCCGGACGCTGGCCAAGACGCGTGAGGAGGAAGGGCACCACTGCATGGAACAGTGCAAGTATCACATCAATCACGCATGCACCCTCAATAGGGAAGAGTATTTCAGTGTCTAGCCAATAGATAAGTCTTAGGGTTTCGAGTTTCCTCCAAGTCCCGGCGAGGTGGGATGAGGGCTGATAGGGCGTGCCTGCCCTCTGAGCACCAATACATGTCAAGAAGGGCAAGGGTTAACTCGGAGACATAGTTAACATAAAATGAAGGGGGTAAATCATTATAAGCTAGGTCCAGTCGCGGGCCTGAGCATCCTGATCCTGCTGGGGCTCACGGGAGGATTTGTGTGGTGGTCGATACAGGGAACCCAGGCTGACACAGAGTCGAAGACAGTTGGCGGCATTGGTTCAGTGGATAGAAGACTCTGATTCCATCCACCATACCGGTCCTGGGCTTAGTGATTGTGATGCTATGTTTGCTCCCTGTTTTCTGTCAATGTTGTATGTCTGTATTTCAGAGGCAGCTGACAAATATTGGTTACCAGATGGTGAAAATAGACCCAGACGACTTGCCTGACTGGCCTCCAAACCCACACGAAGACTATAACCCATCATTTGACGATGTCAGCACAGCTGATATGAAATTAGCCCAAGCTTAAAACACTCTTATTTGTGGTTGTTTTCTATTCTATTGTTTCCTGATCTATGTATATAGCTTGCTAGCATTAACTTAAGACATCTATGTCTTACAAAACAGCCTTAGCATTATCCCTATACACTCAATGACGTGTTAAGTCGAATCTCTCTAGGAACTCTTACCACTGAAATTGTGTACATTTCTTTCCTTTAGCAGTTATTATCCTGTAGGATAAAAAGGGGGAAATGTGAAGGAAATTTAGTGAATGAACATTCCTATTCTCTGTGTTTCTGTGTGTTGAGCTCAAGTGGCCTAGTGTACTGAGAAAAATTGTTTTCCCACAAGCAGACAACATGTCCTGTCCATCTTAGCTAGCACTTGACGATCAAGCACTCAATGCTGGGGAGGCCATACTTCTTCAGGACCTGAAGGTTGGATACTCTATCCTGCCACTTAATGCTGCAAATATTCCGTAGACATCGTTGATGAAACTGCTCCAGTAGCTGCATGTGCTGGTGGTAGGTGGTCCAGGTCTCATAGCAGTAGAGAAGTGTGCTCAGCACCACGGCTTTGTACACAGCAATCTTGGTGGAGAGGCGGATACCTTGGTCTTGCCAAAGTCTCTTGGTCAGTTGGCCGAAGGCCACACTTGCCTTTCCAATGCACTGCATCACCTCAGCGTCCAGAGATCCACTGCTCATAACAGTGCTACTCAGGTAGCAGAACTTGTCCACAGTCTTGATCTCTGCATTGTTAATGACGATGGGAAGAGGAGGTGGCATGCTGGCAGCCTATGATGGTGAAGGCTGGAACATGGCTTCAGTCTTTTCAAGGCTAATCGTGAGCCCGAATCATCTGCAGGCAGCTGCAAAGCAATCCATTATGTACTGCATGTCCTCATGGGAGTGTGCACCCAGTGCGCAGTCGTCTGCGAAGAGGAACTCACGTAGGATGGCCTCAAACACTTTGGTCTTGGCTTGGAGTCTTCGCAGGTTAAAGAGTTTTCCATCTGTGCAAAACTGAATGTACACCCCTCTGTCACAGCCGCTGAAGGCGTCAAGCAACATCGCTGCAAACAAGATGGAGAACAAAGTAGGGGCGAGGACACAGCCCTGTTTCACTGCATTGCACACTTGGAAGGGATCTGAGACATCACCATTCTCTTGAACTCTGGCTTGCATGCCTTCATGGAAAGAGGTGATCAGTGTTGTAAGCTTGTCTGGACAGCCAAACTTTTGCAGAATCTTCCACAAGCCATTCTGATTCATGGTATCAAAGGCCTTGGTGAAATCTACAAAGACCAGGTGGCACTCCTGATTTTGCTCACGGCATTTCTCCTGTAGCTGACGAACAGCAAAAACCATGTCGCTGGTGCCCCTACCAGCGTGAAATCCGCACTGTGATTCAGGAACGATGGTCTCAGCGATGTTTATAATGAGTCGGTTGAGGATGACTCTGGCAAGAACTTTCCCAGCTATGCACAGGAGTGATATCCTGCGATGATTGTCACAGGATGTCTTATCCCCCTTCCTCTCGTAGATGTGCACTTTGGATGCATCCTTAAAGTCTTGTGGGACTTCTCCCGTTTCCCAGATGGACCTGAACAGGGATGTCAGTTTCTCCATAAGCACGCCACCTCCATTCTTGTAGATGTCAGCAGGAATTCCATCTGCTCCTGGTGCCTTTCTGGGTGTTGTCTGCTTCAAAGCCTTGGCAACCTCGGCACTGGTTGGGGGTCTGCCATCGATTCCTTTGTTGGTAGTTGTGACAGGGACGCAGTTGCCTCTTCGGAAATGGTTGATTCTCTGTTCAGGACACTGCTGAAATGCTCTGCCCATCGTGCAAGGATGTCAGTTTTCTGGGTCAGCAAGGTGGACTGGTCAGAAGATCTTACTGGGGCTGAACCAGATGCCTTGGGTCCATAAACGGTGCGAAGGCCATCATGAAATATCATGTCATGGTTGTCAGCTGCTGCTTGTAATTCCTCAGCCTTTCTTTCCCACCAGTTGTTCTTCAATTCCTGCAGTTTCTGCTGGAGAGGTTGCCTCACCTGCTGGTAGTCCTGTTTCTTTTTGCTGTTGGTATTGTCATCAAGGTGATCTTTGTGTGCCTTATGCACCTTGTCGATGAGCTTCTGGATACCTTTTTCATTCTCATTAAACCAGTCTCAGTGTTTCCTCTTTATGAAACCAAGGGTATCAGCTGCGGCACTGTAGACAGCCTCTTGGAAGGTCCTCCATTCCTCTTCCAAGTTGTCTTGCTCCTGCTCGATGTTAGACAGGGATTTCTGGAGTCTCTGCTGAAGTGCTTCCTTGTTGGTGATAAGCTGAGCAATGTTCAGCTTCTTGGGGGGGTGTTATCCCTAGCAGTCTTCTTTTTCCAAGCTAGGTTTATGTTCATCTTGCTCCGGAGTAGGCGATGATCGGACCAGCAATCTGCTCCGCTCATGCAGCGTGTGCTGTGAACATCACATCTGTCTCTTTGGCACACTATAATATAGTCCAGCATATACCACTGCCTTGATTGAGGATGCATCCACATGTTCTTAAACTTATCTGCTTGCTGGAAGATTATTGTAAGAATATAATCCTGAATACTCCTAAACCTACTCTTGTAAATGCGCGGCCCAAGGGTGACTGTCGTTTAGTGTAACAGTTTAGGGTTTACTTTAGGCCAGCTACAATACGTGCTGCTCTGTACATTTTGCACTTCCACATGTTCTGTTCCCGTTTTATATCCTGATTTTGTCTATGTTTTTGTGTGAAACATCCTGTTAAGACTGTGCATAACTCTTGTGTGACCTTGACTGAGTGTGCAAAGCACATTCTGTAATTTTCCACTGCTGACACTCCCTGCGAGGAGTGTATATAAACGCCCCGACGCAGCTGCGCGTTGGGCACGGCTGAGAATAAACCAGATTGATTTAACTCGTGTGGTTTGTCCTCCTTTGTCCCAGGAGTACTCCTTGGTAACGCATCTGAACAGCACACAGCGCAATCCTAACAATTTGGTGACCCCGACGTGATACTCTCAATCAGGTAAGACATGTTTGATTGACTACCTGGTTGGCAGTAGCTCCGTAGCGCCCTAAGGAGGGCTTTGTTTTCCCTGGTTCGAGTCCAGGAAGAGCGCGCTATAGAAATTTGGATAAATATCTGCTGTTTGTTTCTGTTCAGATCCGTTTGCTTTACTGTACAATGGGGGGCTCGTATCCTAAACCTGAGGTCACAGACACCCCGGCGGAATGGATGAATAGGTGCGGTTTAGGCTATTATAAGTGCATAAACAAGCTCCAGTTAGTTCAAAATGCCGCAGCAAGAGTCCTTACTAGAACTAGAAAATATGACCACATCACGCCTGTCTTATCTACACTGCATTGGCTCCCAATCAAATTTCGTATTGATTATAAAATACTACTATTGACCTTTAAAGCACTAAATGGTCTCGCACCACAGTACCTGAGTGAACTTCTGCTCCTCTATGACCCGCCACGCCTACTTAGATCAAAAGGTGCAGGCTATCTGCTGGTACCTCGTATATTGAAGGCTACATCAGGGGGCAGAGCCTTTTCTTACAAAGCCCCACTGTTATGGAACAGCCTTCCAAGTAATGTTTGGGAATCAGACACAGTCTCAGCATTTAAGTCTAGGCTGAAAACATATCTGTTTAGTCAAGCCTTTTGTTAATGGTGTTTATGAGGTAAAGGAGTAGATCTGGAGGGTCCTCAGACATAGAGTGTTTTGGTAAACTGGGATGTATGGATGCTGTCAGTCCCCACTCGCTTGCTCACTCGAGTTTGTTGACGGTGCAGTGGCTGGCTGCTTTATGTCCCGGGGCTCCCTCATGCCTGTGTTACCTTCTGGCTCTCTCCTTTTAGTTATGCTGTCATAGTTAGTTGCCGGAGTCCCTGCTTGTACTCGGTGCAATATGTATACTGTTCCTACTTATTCAGGTGACATTGGGCATACCTAACCACCTGTGTTTTCTTTCTCTCCCCCCCCCCACCCCAAATCTGTCCCTCTGAGTTACATGGAGTCAACAGGAAATCTTTTGGTGGAGACGGTGGGGACCTCGACTGGCTATCGTAGCCTGCAGGGAATCGGCCGTCAGACATTCTGTCGCATGTCCCAGACCCGGTGAAATGTAACTGAATTGTCTTGGCCAGGCCTAAGAGTCCCATCTGCATCTCATCATTGCTGAGGAGTGTGCTCCCATCACCCAATCAAGCATCCAGTCAGAGCAGGTCATGATATATTTTTTACCATATTAACATGCCATTGTGCGTCATGCCTGATGTAAAGACTCTCGTCTCTGCGAGCCTACCACACAGATTTAATACTTGTCATTTTTAGGGCATACCTAACAACGTGTTTTCTTCCCCCCCCCCCCCCCCCCCCATCTGTCCCTCTGAGTTACATGTTGATCCTGGGATTGAGATGCTGGCCTCTTCTGCCCCTCGGACCTGCTTGATCCATCCTGGTGCCCTGTGTCTGGTCGGAGTTTTATCGCCCCACTCCTGTGAAGGACGGCCCCATGAGGACAGTTGAGGGTTATACCTGTTAAAACTGTTAATATTATAGTCAGGCTGTCTGTTGTTGCCCAAATGAGGATGGGTTCCCTTTTGAGTCTGGTTCCTCTCGAGGTTTCTTCCTCATGTCATCTGAGGGAGTTTTTCCTTGCCACCGTCGCCACAGGCTTGCTCATTGGGGATAGATTAGGGATAAAATTAGCTCATGTTTTAAGTTGTTCAAATTCTGTAAAGCTGCTTTGCGACAATGTTTATTGTTAAAAGCGCTGTACAAATAAACTTGATTTGATTTGATATTACGTTACGCCGTGGCTGGACAATTTGGCTGGGTGGACGGAGGCAAATCCTCAGATTCCATCGTATCCCCGTGATGGGACGTTTAATCCAGGCTTCCTTGCTTCAGCGCACCGTATGATTTATGAAAGCTTAGGCGATCCGGATTGGGATCGCCCTTATATGCGCGCAGGGTATGGTAAATGGTTTGACATGAAGAAGGTATGGGATAAATCAAAGGGTGTTTACACCCCGAGACCTGTTTTAAAGGCTATTCCAAAACCAAAACTTTCTCAGTCAACCTCCCATGTAAAAGCGAGGGAGGAATAGTTACGTCCCACTCATTCCTCATCTCATATACATGTCCAGTAAATTTGTTAGCACATGATTTAATGTGCAAATTAGAAGTAAATCTCACATCCACTCCAGATGGACTAACTATTGAAGTAAGTGAAATGTGCGGTGTGCAGTATGGGTTTGGAAGCCCTCTGTATGTGTATGTCTGGCAGCTCTGTTCAGATCAGCTCACACAAACTCCAAAACACCTTGTACAGCTCGTACACTTGAACACCTCATCAGTTGACACAGATTATATGATGAGGAGCGTTTGCTCGAAATAGTCGATGTGTTGCAACCTAGAAATGACGTCGCTGTGAATATAAAGGAAGAAATAGCTCCGGCTCAGGAAGGTGGCCGTCCGCGTCAACGCACCGTGTCGACATTTTTTTGGAGGGACACACCGAATGCTTTGCAGCTCCTGCGTGAGCAGTTAACTAGGTATTTCTCCGCCTGATGTTTTTGCCCTATCCAGTTCTGTGCTGCCACATAACATTCTGAATGCTGCTTGTACGTCCCAAGCTCCTTCCCCTGTTCTCTCTGCTCTTCCTAACACCCTGTGGGCGGATCATAAGGACGATGTGGGCTCTGTGAGCTGCTCTCCGTATGAAGCTGTTATTAAACACTCTACACCTGTTTATGTTAAACAATACCCTCTGTCTCCTAGTAAGCTCAATGGTATTGACAATATTCTAAAATCTCTTTTGCAGCAAGGTGTCGTGGTTCCTTGTGTCAGCCCGTATAACACCCCAGTGAACCCGGTCCCAAAACCGGATGGCACATGGCGCCTCACTCAAGACCTACGTAAAATAAATGAACTCATCGTTCCCGTGGCTCCAGTGGTCCCTGACGTTCCTTCTCTTATGTCTTCTATTCCGTGTGACCATGCTTATTTCTCTGTGATTGATTTGTGCTCTGCCTTTTACAGTGTTCCTGTGGGCCATGAGACTCAGCCCCTGTTTACTTTCACACACAGGGGAAGACAATACACGTGGACGCGGTTGCCACAGGGTTTCATTGACTCACCGGCGGTCTTCACTGCCGTATTGCGGGACGCGCTGGCTGATCTCTGTCTTCCCCGGGGCTCCACGGTGCTCCAGTACGCGGATGATCTCCTGGTAACGGCGGAGGATCAAGACGCTTGTGCTGCCGCCACATTGTCTCTCCTCACACTCCTGGCGCAGAAGGGTTTCAAGGTCTCCCGCACGAAGTTGCAGTTTTGCCTCACAACTGTTCGCTACTTGGGACATGACCTCTCCCAGGGTTCCAGGAGGCTTAGCCCAGAACGCGTTCAAGTCATTATGGACACTCAGGTGCCTGCAACCAAGCACGCTCTCATGGCATTTCTGGGCCTCATCAATTACTGTCGTCAATGGATCCCTGACTGTTCAATCTATGACAAGTGTTTGCGTTCAGCTATAAGTCACTCAGATCCTTTGACTCAGCCCCTGGTCTGGACTGAGGACATGCTAACGGCCTTCAAGGCTCTGAAGCAAGCTTTGTGCTCCGCCCCTGCTCTCGGGCTGCCGAACTATCGTTTGCCGTTTCACCTGTATGTGTGCAATCAGAAGGGGACCGCCTCTGGGGTGCTGGCTCAGGAGCACGGGGGGGGCATGCGACCTAGCGCGTTTCTGTCTAAAACTCTTGACGCTGTGGCACAAGGGCTTCCTGGCTGTCTTAGGGCTGTTGCTGCGTGTGCTCTCATGGTCACGGACGCTGAAAAACTTGTTTTGTCGCACCCGCTCATTTTACACACTTCACATGACGTCGTGTACATTCTGCGGAATCTTAGCACTCAGCATTTGTCTGCTCAGTGTCGCTCTGGCTATGAGTTTATTCTTTTGGCCACAGAGCATCTCACTGTTAAGCCCTCCTCGTCGTTTGATTCTGTCGCCCACGCTCTTCAGCGTCTTCTTAACTCACAGGATGACGATGTTGCGTTTGACTCACATGACTGTCTTTCTAATATCGTTTTTGAGACTAGCATCCACCCAGACTTACACTCCACCCCTCTTTCCACAGGCGATTCTCTTTTTGTAGATGGTTCCTGTTCCCGCCCTGCGGATGGTGTGTTCCTGTGTGGTTACTCTGTTTGTCGCCTCCCTGATGAAATTGTTGAAGCTCATTCTTTGCCTTTTTCTTCTGCTCAGGCTGCGGAGCTCTATGCTTTGACTCGCGCGTGTATTTTGGCTCAAGACACAGACGTTACTATTTACACCGACTCACGCTACGCTTTCGGCGTGGCGCACGACTTCGGCCGCATTTGGGCGTCTCGGGGGTTTACGACAGCCAACGGTAAGCCCATTTCTCATTCTTCACTTGTTACTGATTTAATCACCGCCTGTCTCCTTCCGTGCACGTTGGCCATTGTTAAGACACGCGCGCACACAAGAGGGGACTCATTTGAAGTAAAGGGCAATTCATTCGCTGATCGAGTCGCTAAAGCTGCAGCCGCATCCGGTGTCCTGCCTCCAGGCTTTAACTGCGCTTTAGTTTCTACTGATCGCATGGTTAGCGCTGTCTTACCTGACATAGATCTCATTTCTATCCAGGCCTCGGCCTCTGTGGCAGATACGCAGTTCTGGGACGCCCAGGGCGCGACAGAGAAGAGTGGCGTTTTGCTTGACGCACAGGGCCGTCTTTGTTTACCTCGTCACTGTACTCCCTTTCTCGTCCGCGAGTTCCATGGTCCCACTCATCGCGGCCGAAGAGGGGTAGTGGAGGATATGAACAGAACATTCTGCATCAATAATTTGCACACAACATTCTGGACAAGTGTTTAACGTGCGCCCAGAATAATCTATCTAAACCAGGCGCGGTACATCAGCACCTTCCCATACCCGACACGCCTTTCCAAGAATGGCAGATCGACTTCACTCACATGCCAAAGCAGGGCCCGTTCAAATACCTTTTGGTCATGATTGACAAATTTTCACGGTGGATTGAGGCTTTCCCGTGTAGCAAAGAGAACGCCCGAACAGTAGTGAACAAACTTACACAGGAAATTATCCCACGTTACGGTCTTCCGGTAGGAATTGACTCTGATAAGGGAACGCCGTTCACCTCTAAGGTAACGCAGGAGCTATGTAAAGACCTCAAGATCAATTGGCGTTTTCATATCCCATACCATCCACAGTCCTCTGGCATTGTGGAGCGCGCGAATAGAACAATTAAGGGTAAGTTGCGTAAGGCTATGCAAGACGCAGGCACGAAAAATTGGGTCCAAGTTTTACCGTTGGTCCTCGCTGATATGCGCATGACTGCTCAGGTCGCTCTCGACAATTTATCTCCGTACGAGCTCGTCATGGGACGCCCCTTTCCTGTCCCTTGGCGTAGAGGCATGCAGGTTATAGGAACGGGTGATCTTGAAGTACATCTCAGCGAGTACGCGGTGGGTCTCATGCGGGTGCTGGATGAGTATTGGGCGAGAGTAAATTCCAAAAAGCCTCCCATTCCAGAGGCACACACTCACCCCTTTGAGGTAGGGGACAGAGTTTTAGTAAAGAGATTTGCTAAACTAAACGCTCCCATGGAGGAGTCACCCTACAGTGGGCCCACCGATGTACTCGCTGTAACTCGCACGGCTGTGCTAACGGACCTTTTTCCACAGTGGATCCATGCCAGCAGAATAAAGAAGGCTCCAATGTAATAGAAATCTATATTGTTGATGCTTAACAGACTTTTGTGTTTCAGAAAGTTGCTGTGACAATAGCTGACGGCCTTTTCAGGGATCCCCTTCCAGCATCTGGAGCAATCCAGTTTCGGCTGATCTACAAAGAGGGGATGGTTGGTGAGTCTTGCAAAGTTCTGGGCTGAAGAGTCTGAAATGCACGGGAGCCTGTGACATTTTTCGCCGTCTGCACCCTGTGAGCATTAGAGAACAAAGTCAGTGACCAGTATGACTTTCTTCATCATCGTGCTGATCTCAACGCTTGGGGCAGGGTTACCCGCACAAGCAATACACCGGGACCCAAGGGATAACGAGTTTTGGAAATATGTAAACTTCATTGTAAAAACATCAATGAATATGAGTAAACCCTGCTATGTGTGTTCTTTGTTACCCCATGACAGCAGCGCTCCCTTTCCGGTCCGAATAGCCCCGTCTAACTACTCTGAGGTTAATATGACATGGCTCAGCCTGTGGCCCTCGTATAATCAAACTAAGGTTTTCCTGACAGACAATACAGACCCAGAGGTAAGGTTGTCAATATACCTTTAACCTGAAACAGGACACGGCGGGACGTACCATGTTTAATTCTGACCACCCGATCTGGCTACCAGATTGGTATTGGGATTGCGACCGGGGTAAGTTGTGGTCTTACCTTCCCTCTCTTCAACGCGGCCTGTGTGCCCTGGTTCAGGTCCAGCATGCATTTACTGTTGTGCCCGTCCCTGAGGTTCTCAATACGGGCCGAAGGCGGCGATCCGTAGACGACGATTTTTTCCCGCCTCGTGAACATCAATTAGAAAGCAAATGGAATAAATTTTGGCAATCGTTGGTCCCACAATACGGTCTAACACAGGTATGGAACCAACTAGAAGTAACTCACTATCGTCTTGCTACCTTTGTTAATGCTACTAACGCCGCTATGGAAGGCATCCGCATCGAACTAACGGCGCTGCGCTTAATGACAACCCAGAATCGAATGGCTTTAGACATACTTCTCGCTAAAGAGGGCGGTGTTTGTGCAATGATAGGCGACTCTTGCTGTACCTTCGTTCCTAATAAGGACGACGAAAGCTTCGGGGAGATTGCAAAACAATTAGGAAAGATGCGACAGGTAGCTCACGATTTACATATGGACGAGCAAGCTAGCTCGCCCTGGGGATGGGGGTGGTTGCACGTTTTGTTCGGAGGTCTGGCTCCTTATATCTCTATGATCATTCCCGTTGTGTTTATTGGCCTTCTGGTATGCCTGTGTGGCCCGTTTCTTTTCCGTTGTTGCATGGATCGTATATATAATATGATGATCTCGCACACAGGTTATGTCCCTGTGTCGGCCACGACTGGGGTGTGAATAATACTCTGGGCTTGCATCAGAGTATTAAAGAGGGGATTGTAAGAATATAATCCTGAATACTCCTAAACCTACTCTTGTAAATGCGCGGCCCAAGGGTGACTGTCGTTTAGTGTAACAGTTTAGGGTTTACTTTAGGCCAGCTACAATACGTGCTGCTCTGTACATTTTGCACTTCCACATGTTCTGTTCCCGTTTTATATCCTGATTTTGTCTATGTTTTTGTGTGAAACATCCTGTTAAGACTGTGCATAACTCTTGTGTGACCTTGACTGAGTGTGCAAAGCACATTCTGTAATTTTCCACTGCTGACGCTCCCTGCGAGGAGTGTATATAAACGCCCCGACGCAGCTGCGCGTTGGGCACGGCTGAGAATAAACCAGATTGATTTAACTCGTGTGGTTTGTCCTCCTTTGTCCCAGGAGTACTCCTTGGTAACGCATCTGAACAGCACACAGCGCAATCCTAACAATTATGTTGGTGATGGACAGCATGTGCTGGGCACACAGTGATAGTAGCATCAGCCCATTGGAGTTGCACTTTCCAGTGTCATGGCGTCCTAAGACATTCGGCCAGGAGGAGTAATCAACTCCAACTTGTGCATTAAAGTCTCCAAGAACGATTAGCTTGTCCTTACTGTTCACTTCCAAGAGGACATGGTTGAGATCCTCATAGAAGGCTTCCTTGATGTTGTCAGGGTTGGTCATAGTAGGAGCATAAGCACTAATGATGGTGGCAAAGCAGTCCTTTGTGAGCTTGAGACGCAAGGTCATCAGTCGATCATTAATCCCACAAAGTAGGCTATCAAGCTTTCTTGCAAGCTTGGGGCAAATAGCAAATCCAACACCAGAGGTCCTTGGGGCGTCTTTAGGCTTCCCGATGCAGTAGAAGGTGTAGCCTCCACCTATCTCCTCAAGCTGAGTTAATCCAGTAAATCTGGTCTCATTCAAGGCTGCGATGTCAATCTGTTACTGGCCTAGCAACCTGGCAATGAGTGCAGTGCGTCGCTCTGCTCTGTCTCCTCTGTCTAGCAGAGTCCGCACGTTCCATGCCCCAAAGGCCAGGGGCTTCCTCACTTTCTTTTTTCTGTTTTCTTGACTGCAAATTGGATGCTCAGGCAGGCACGGTGTGCTCATGTGGTATGCATTCTTTTGGGATCCTTTTATCTCCCCTTCCCCTTGTGGGGAGAGCAGTGCTATCCCCGGAAAAGGCTGCTCTGTCGCTGTGGGAGGATACAGGCACTGCATCTACCACTGTCTACAGTGGACGACCATGGCCCCACAGCCACCTGCGTACAGAGTCATGGCTAAGAACTCCATGCCTCTGCCTGTTCCCGTCGCCATTTCTCCATCGCCACAGCACTTTGGAATACGTTGGGTATTGGGTGGGTGGCGCCTAGCTTCTTTTCGGCTACCTGCTTGTCTGACCGGCACATGATTTTTAAGGTGACGAAGAGGTATGCAATTCCTTCTCTTCGCCTGACCAATGCTCATAGTCCCACAGGTGCAGAAACTGCCACATGTAAGACGGCCCCAGCAGGTGAAGCTTTGTTATTTGGAGTATCCATCTCCGAGGAGGACTTCCAACCAAGGATATGAGAAATTCTTCCTACCGCTGACTCGTGTATGGTGGGTGCGTTATGCCAGAACAGCTCAAGGACCTTATATATATATGGTCTGGCATGTATGTAAATACACACACACACATATATATATATATATATATATGTATGTATATGTGTGTGTGTGTGTATGTAAATACACACACACACACACACACACACACACACACACACACACATACTAGTGCATCTCAAAAAATTTGAATATTGTGAAAAAGTTCAATATTGTCATCAGTTATTTAAGAAAGTGAAAATGTTATATATTATAGACTCATTACACATAAACTAAAATGTTTCAAGCATTTTTCTATTTTAATTTTAATCAGTATGGCATACAGTACAAAAACATTAAAAAAAACCATCTCAAAATATTAGAATATTTCATTTCAAGTTTGAGTAAAACAGTATGAACACAGTGTATCTCTCAGTCTAGTTCAGTACACACAACCACAATCATGGGGAAGACTGCTGACTTGACTGTTGTCCAGAAGATGACCACTGATGCCCTTCACAAGGAGGGTAAGCCACAAAAGGTCATTGCTGAAAAGGGTGGCTGGAAAAGGTGCACAAGCAACAAGAATGGCCGCAGTCTTGAGAGGCTTGTCAAGAAAAGTTGATTCAAGAACTTGGGAGAGCTTCTCAAGGAGTGGACCGAGGCTGGTGTCAGTGTATCAAGACCCATCACGAACAGACATCTTCAAGAAAGGGGATACAACTTTTGCATTCCTAATATCAAGCTACTCCTGATCCAGAGACAATGTCAGAAGTGTCTTATCTGGGCTAAGGAAAGAAAGAAATGGACTGTTGCTCAGTGGTCCAAAGTCCTCTTTTCAGATGAAAGTACATTTTGCATTTAATTTGGAAATCACGGTTCTAGAGTCTGGAGGAAGAGTGGAGAGGCACAGAATCCAAGGTGTTTGAAGCCCAGTGTGAAGTTTCCACAGTCTGTGATGATAAAATACAGTGGACCAACACCAGCAGATGACATGGCACCCCTAATCAAGTCCAAAGTCAACACAGCCATTTACCAGGAGATTTTAGAGCATTTCATGCTTCCATCTGCTGACGAGCTTTTTGGAGATGCTGATTTCCTTTTCCAGCAGGACTTGGCACCTATCCACAGTGCCAAAACTACTACCAAATGGTTTGCTGACCATGATATTATTGTGTTTGATTGGCCAGCCAACTTGCCTGACCTGAACCCCATAGAGAATCTATGGGGTATTGTCAAGAGGAAGATGAGAAACACCCGACCCAAAAATACAGATACACTGAAGGCCACTATCAAAGCAACCTGGGCTTCAATAACACCTCAGCAGTGCCACAGACTGATCACCTCCATGCCACACCACATTGATACAGTAATTCATGGTAAAGGAGCCCCAACCAAGTATTGAGTGTATAAATGAATATACTTTTCAGAAGTTGGACATTTCTGTATTTGATTGATCTTAGGGAATATTCTAATAATTTGAGATACTGGATTTCTGATTTTCATGAGATATAAGCCATAATCATCAAAATTAAAACAAAAAAGGCTTTAAATATTTCACTTTATATGTAATGAATATAGAATATATGAAAGTTTATCTTTTTGAATTAAATTATGAAAAAAAGAAACTTTTTCATGGTATTCTAATTTTTTGAGATGCACGTGTGTGTGTGTGTATGTGTGTGTGTGTGTGTGTGTGTGTGTGTACACACACACTGCTCAGCATAAATGAGTACACCTCCTTTGAAAAGTAACATTTTAAACAATATCTCAATGAACACAAACAATTGAATAGACAAAGTTTAATATAACATCTGTTTAACTTATAATGTGAAAGTAAGGTTAATAATATAAACTTAGATGACACATTTTTAAGTTTTACTCAAATTAGGGTGGTGCAAAAATGAATACACCCCACAACAAAAACTACTACATCTAGTACTTTGTATGGCCTCCATGATTTTTAATGACAGCACCGTCTTCTAGGCATGGAATGGACAAGTTGGTGACATTTTGCAATATCAATCTTTTTCATGCCTGTGAAGATTCTCAGTCATCCAGGTCATAGTAAACTGTGGGTGGTAAAAGAGAGCAACTGGACTTGCTTGAAGATTCTTGAAGATGTTTCACCTCTCATCCAAAAGGCTTCTTCAGTTCTGTCTGACTAATAGGGAATCTCGTCTTGTCTCATCATCTTCCGCTTTATCTGGGGCCGGGTCGCGGAGGCAGCAGTCTGAGCATGGAAGCCCAAACTTCCCTTTCCCCAGACACCTCAGCCAGCTCCTCAGGAAGAACACCGAGGCGTTCCCAGGCCAGCTGAGAGACATAGTCCCTCCAGTGTCCTGGGTCTTCCCCGGGGCCTCCTCTCCAGGGGGACATGCCTGGAACACCTCCCCAGGGAGGCGTCCAGGAGGCATCTGAAAAAGATGCCCGAGCCACCTCAGCTGATTCCTCTTGATGTGGAGGAGCAGCGGCTCTACTCCGAGCTCCTCCCGAGTGACTGTGCTTCTCACCCTATCTCTAAGGGAGCGCCCAGCCACCCTGCGAAGGAAACTCATTTCAGCTGCTTGTATCCGCGATCTTGTTCTTTCGGCCATTACCCAAAGCTCATGACCATAGGTGAGAGTCAGAATGTAGCTCAACTGGTAAATTGAGAGCTTTGCCTTTTGGCTCAGCTCCTTCTTCACCACGACGGACCGGTAAAGTGACAGCATCACTGCGGAGGCTGCACCGATCCACCTGTCGATCTTACGCTCCATCCTTTCCTTACTCATGAACAAGATCCTGAGATACTTAAACTCCTCCACTTGAGCCAGGACTTCTCCACCAACCTGGAGAGGGCAAGCCACTCTTTTCCGGTCGAGAACCATAGCCTCGGACTTGGAGGTGCTGATTCTCATCCCAGCCGCTTCACACTCAACTGCAAACCACCCCAGTGCATGCTGAAGGTCCTGGTTTGAAGAAGCCAACAGGACATCATCCGCAAAAAGCAGAGATGAAATCCTGTGGTTCCCAAACAGGATTCCTTCCAGCCCCTGGCTGCGCCTAGAAATTCTGTCCATAAAAATTATGAACAGAACCGGTGACAAAGGGCAGCCCTGCCGGAGTCCAACATGCACTGGGAACAGATCTGACTTACTGCCGGCAATGCAAACCAGACTCCTGCTCCATTCGTACAGGGACCGGACAGCCCTTAGCAAAGAGCCCCATACTCCCCAAGCACCCCCCACAGAATTCCATGAGGGACACAGTTGAATGCCTTCTCCAGATCCACAAAGCACATGTAGACTTGTTGGGCAAACTCCCATGAACCCTCGAGCACCCTATGAAGGGTATAGAGCTGGTCCAGTGTTCCGCGACCAGGACGAAAACCGCATTGTTCCTCCTGGATCCGAGGTTCGACTATTGGTCAAATTCTCCTCTCCAGTACCCTGGAGTAAGCCTTCCCTGGTGGCTGAGAAGTGTGATTCCCCTATAATTGGAGCACACTCTCCGGTCCCCTTTCTTAAAAAGAGGGACCACCACCCCAGTCTGCCACTCCAGAGGAACTGTCCCCAACTGCCACGTGATGTTGCAGAGACATGTCAACCAAGACAGCCCCACAACATCCAGAGACTTGAGATACTCAGGGCAGATCTCATCCACCCCCGGTGCCTTGCCACCGAGGAGCTTGCCTCCTTGCCACCTCACTGACTTTGGCTTGGGTAATGGATGAGTCCACCTCTGAGTCATCAGCCTCAGTCTCCTCAATGGAAGACATGACAGTGGGATTGAGGAGATCCTAAAAGTATTCCTTCCACCACCCGACAATGTCCCCAGTTGAGGTCAACAGCTCCCCACCTGCACTGTAAACAGTGTTGGCAGAGTACTGCTTCCCCTTCCCGAGGCGCCGGATGGTGTGCCAGAATTTCTTCGAGGCCGACCGATAGTCCTTCTCCATGGCCTCCCCGAACTCCTCCCAGTTCCGAGTTTTTGCCTCCGCAACTGCCTGAGCTGCGGCATGCCTGGCCTGCCGATACCCATCAGCTGCCTCAGGAGTCCCAGAGGTCAACATGGCCTGACAGGACTCCTTCTTCAGCTTGACGGCATCCCTTACTTCTGGTGTCCACCACCAGGTTCGGGGATTGCCGCCACGACAGGCACCGGAGACCTTGCGGCCACAGCTCCGAACAGCTGCGTCTACAATGGAGGTAGAGAACATGGTCCACTCAGACTCAATGTCCCCCGCCTCCCTCGGAAGCTGGGAAAAGTTCTCCTGGAGGTGGGAGTTAAAGACCCCCCTGACAGAGTGCTCAGCCAGACGTTCCCAGCAGACCCTCACCATACGTTTGGGCCTGCCAGGTCTGTCCGGCTTCCTCCTCCGCCAGCAGATCCAACTCACCACCAGGTGGTGATCAGTTGACAGCTCAGCCCCTCTCTTCACCCGAGTGTCCAAGACATAGGGCCAGAGATCAGATGAAACGACAACAAAGTCTATCATCAACCTCTGACCTAAGGTGTCCTGGTGCCACGTGCACTTATGGACACCCCTATGCTCGAACATGGTGTTTGTTATGGACAAACCGTGACTAGCACTGAAGTCCAATAACAAAACACCACTCGGGTTCAGATCGGGGAGGCCATTCCTCCCAACCACGCCCCTCCAGGTGTCACTGTCATCGCCCACATGTGCATTGAAGTCCCCCAGTAGCACAATGAAGTCCCCAGTCTGAGCACCTCTCAGTACCTCTCCCAGGGACTCCAAGAAGGCCGGATACTCTATACTGCTATTCGGCCCGTAGGCACAAACAACAGCAAGAGCCCTCTCCCCAATCCGAAGGCGCAGAGAGGTGACCCTCTTGTTCACTGGAGTAAACTCCAACACATGGTGGCTGAGCTGGGGAGCTATAAGCAAGCCCACACCAGCCCGCTGCCGCTCACCATGGGTGACTCCAGAGAAGTGGAGAGTCCAGCCCCTCTCGAGGAGCTGGGTTCCAGAGCCCAAGCTGTGCGTGGAGGTGAGCCCGACTATCTCTAGCCAGTACCTCTCAACCTCCCGCACAAGCTCAGGCTCTTTCCCCCCCAGTGAAGTGACATTCCATGTCCCAACAGCTAGCTGCAGTGTCCGGGAATCAGGTCATCAAGGCCCCTGCTTTCGACTGCCGCCCAATCCACACTGTACCAGCCCCCTATGGCTACCTCTGTGGGTGGTGAACCCACAGGAGGTCGGGCCCATGTCACCTCTTCGGGCTGAGCCCGGCCGGGCCCCATGGGCAAAGGCCCGGCCACCAAGCACTCGCATACGAGCCCCAACCCCGGACCTGGCTCCAGGGTGGGGCCCTGGCTGCGCCATACCTTGCGAAGTCACGGTCCTTGATTGATTCTCCATATGGGTTTTGGTGAACTGCTCTTGGTCTGGCCTGTCACCTAGGACCTGTCTGCCTTGGGAGACCCTGACAGGGGCATAATGCCCCTGACAACATAGCTCCTAGGATCATTCAAGCACACAAACCCCTCCACCACAATAAGGTGGCAGTTCTAGGAGGGGTAATAGGGAGTATCAGGTATTTATCCTCTCATGGATGAAAAGCAATCCTAAGGTGTCGTTGAGTCATACTGTTGGTGTGGGTCACTGGGGGCTGGGTGTGAATGGCCTAGAGTGTCGCTGGGGTGATCAATGGATTGTTGGTTCTCTCTGTCCTCCTGTGAGACACTGAAAACAGCCACCCAGCAACCCATATATACAACCCCGATTCCAAAAAAGTTGGGACAAAGTACAAATTGTAAATAAAAACGGAATGCAATGATGTGGAAGTTTCAAAATTCCATATTTTATTCAGAATAGAACATAGATGACATATCAAATGTTTAAACTGAGAAAATGTATCATTTAAAGAGAAAAATTAGGTGATTTTAAATTTCATGACAACACATCTCAAAAAAGTTGGGACAAGGCCATGTTTACCACAGTGAGACATCCCCTTTTCTCTTTACAACAGTCTGTAAACGTCTGGGGACTGAGGAGACAAGTTGCTCAAGTTTAGGGATAGGAATGTTAACCCATTCTTGTCTAATGTAGGATTCTAGTTGCTCAACTGTCTTAGGTCTTTTTTGTCATATCTTCCGTTTTATGATGCACCAAATGTTTTCTATGGGTGAAAGATCTGGACTGCAGGCTGGTCAGTTCAGTACCTGGACCCTTCTTCTACGCAGCCATGATGCTGTAATTGATGCAGTATGTGGTTTGGCATTGTCATGTTGGAAAATGCAAGGTCTTCCCTGAAAGAGACGTCGTCTGGATGGGAGCATATGTTGCTCTAGAACCTGGATATACCTTTCAGCATTGATGGTGTCTTTCCAGATGTGTAAGCTGCTCATGCCACATGCACTAATGCAACCCCATCAGAGATGCAGGCTTCTGAACTGAGCACTGATAGCAACTTGGGTCGTCCTTCTCCTTTAGTCCGAATGACACGGCATCCCTGATTTCCATAAAGAACTTCAAATTTTGATTCGTCTGACCACAGAACAGTTTTCCACTTTGCCACAGTCCATTTTAAATGAGCCTTGGCCCAGAGAAGACGTCTGCGCTTCTGGATCATGTTTAGATACGGCTTCTTCTTTGAACTATAGAGTTTTAGCTGGCAACGGCGGATGGCACGGTGAATTGTGTTCACAGATAATGTTCTCTGGAAATATTCCTGAGCCCATTTTGTGATTTCCAATACAGAAGCATGCCTGTATGTGATGCAGTGCTGTCTAAGGGCCCGAAGATCACGGGCACCCAGTATGGTTTTCCGGCCTTGACCCTTACGCACAGAGATTTTTCCAGATTCTCTGAATCTTTTGATGATATTATGCACTGTAGATGATGATGATATTTTCAAACTATTTGCAATTTTACACTGTCGAACTCCTTTCTGATATTGCTCCACTATTTGTCAGCGCAGAATTAGGGGGATTGGTGATCCTTTTCCCATCTTTACTTCTGAGAGCCGCTGCCACTCCAAGATGCTCTTTTTATACCCAGTCATGTTAATGACCTATTGCCAATTGACCTAATGAGTTGCAATTTGGTCCTCCAGCTGTTCCTTTTTTGTACCTTTAACTTTTCCAGCCTCTTATTGCCCCTGTCCGAACTTTTTTGTGATGTGTTGCTGTCATGAAATTTCAAATGAGCCAATATTTGGCATGAAATTTCAAAATGTCTCACTTTCGACATTTGATATGTTGTCTATGTTCTATTGTGAATACAATATCAGTTTTTGAGATTTGTAAATTATTGCATTCCGTTTTTATTTACAATTTGTAGTTTGTCCCAACTTTTTTCGAATCGGGGTTTTTTCTATACATACACACACACACACACACAGAATTTTATTGACTTTAAACAAAAGCTAATTTTATCCCTAATCTATCCCCAGTGAGCAAGCCTGTGGTGATGGTGGCATGGAAAAACTCCCTCAGACGACATGAGGAAGAAACTTTGAGAGGAACCAGACTCAAAAGGGAACCTATCCTCATTTGGGTGATAACAGACAACATGATAACATTTTTAATAGTTTTAACATGAAGTCTGTTTCGTTGATGTTATAAACTGTTCATTAATGGAAACTTGAGTGCAAAACTGTTCATGACAACTGCAGTCCTCAGCCATAAAAGCATTACTGTAAGTGTCCAGAGCATCTTCCAAGTGTGACTTTCAACTGTTCATATGGGGCCATCCTCCACAGGAGCAATGTGATGAGACTCCAACCAGATATAGGGCATCAGGATGGATCAGGCAGGTCTGAGGAGCAGATGAGGTCAGCATCTCGATCTCAGGATTGACATGTACCTCAGACGGACAGACAGAGTTGGGGGGAACACAAGTTGTTAGGTATGCCCAATATCACCTGATTCATTGGAATAGAATATATTTTGCGCTGAGTGCAAGCAGGGACTCTGGCAAAACTAACTATGACAGCATAACTAAAAGGGTAGAGCCAGAAAGTAACACAGGCATGAGGGTGCCCCAGGACATAAAACAGCCAGCCACTACACCGTCAACAAACATGAGTGGGCAAGTGAGTGGAAAACTGACAACATCCATACATCCCAGTTGACCAAAACATTATGTCTGAGGACCCTCTGTTAGGACTGGGACTGTTTTGGCCTCTAGAGGCCGCTGTTATTTCCATCTTGTCATGTTTGTTTTTGGCCTCTAGAGGCCGCCACTGTGTTTGTCTTCATTGCCTGTTTCCTGCCCCGCCCTGTTTCTTAATTAGTGTGTGTATTAATACCCCTCTGTTTGTTCCCTTGTCACGGAGTCTTTTTCCTATGCTATGCCTGTTAGTGCTAGTTCCCTCTGTTCCATGCTTGTGTCTTTGTGGTTTTTGTACTTTGCTTTCTTTTTGGACCTTTTTTGAATTTTGTTTTTTACAATTTTTGAGATCTTCTGAGCGTTTGCATTTTTGCCTTTTGCCTTATTTTTGGACTTTGAACTTTTGGATATTTTTTATTTTCCCTTTATCTTCTGAGCTTTTGGATTACTTTTGTTTTTTGCCTTGGATTGTATATTTTGTAAATAAACTTTTTGATACTTTTCTACTTCCGCCTCACGCCTCTGCACTTGAGTCATCCCCCTGGTGGCCTAGTGGGGGTTTGCTGGATTATCACAGTCGGTCTGGCGAACCAGGTTTGAATCCCAGCAAAACCCTAACAGAAAGACTCCGTCATGACCGACTCAGCAGAGGCTTCTTCATCTGTCTACCCGGCCAACCTTCAGGGAATGATGGCTGCGTTAACATGCCTCGGATCCACCATGGACACTCATGGACGGACTCTCGCAAGCCAACGTGAGACCCTTGCTCGCCACGAGGTACTGCTTCAGCAGATTGGGAAAACCCTGGCACAGCTGACTTCTCTGCCCCCATCTCCTCCGCCTGATTCTGCTCCTGCTCCACCATCCGCTCCTGCTCCAGTGCCTCCTGCCATGCTGCCTTCTTCACCTCGCGAACCCAGCCTTCCTGCATCACAGAGGTATGACGACAAGCACAGTGAGTGTCGAGAGTTCCTTACCCAGTGTCAACTCACCTTTGAGCTTCAGCCTACCACCTACACTACGGATCGCCGCAAGATTGCCTTTGTGATAACCTTGTTAGCTGGTAAGGCATGGGCCTGGGCCACTGCTATCTGGCAGAGACAGGGACCTGAATGCTCTGATTTCCAGCTGTTTACTGAGGAGATGCTTCGTGTCTTCGATCAAGCAGACATCAGTAAAGACGCAGCCGGAAAGCTCATGTCCATCCGGCAAGGGGGAAGCGTCGCAGACTACGCCATCTTGTTCCGGACACTCGCAGCAGTAAGTGGATGGAACGAGACTGCCCTGGTGTCAGCCTTCCACCATGGTCTGTCTGACCCCATCAAAGACGGTCTGGCTTCTATCGGATGCCCTAGTGACCTCGAAACACTGATCTCACATTCTACTCGTCTGGACAACAGGATGAGAGAACGCCGCCAAGTTCTGAGCCTCCCCGGCCTCCCTGCCTCTACCTGGAGCCCGTCTACCTCCTCCAGTGACTGTCCAGAACCCATGCAAGTGGGTCATACTCACCTCTCCACATCTGAGAGGGAGCGCAGAAGGAGGGACAAGTGCTGCATCTACTGTGGCAAGCCTGGTCACTTCCGAGC
Organism: Neoarius graeffei; assembly: GCF_027579695.1. NCBI lineage: Eukaryota > Metazoa > Chordata > Actinopteri > Siluriformes > Ariidae > Neoarius > Neoarius graeffei. The sequence goes on from NC_083588.1 coordinate 25,526,066, forward strand.
ATCATGTCCCGAACTCTTGGGAAAAGGACCGCCCCGTCCAGCCAAGGGAGGGTTGTGACGGGGCCTACCCTCTCTCCTGAACTTCCTGGCCAAGGAGTTTACATCCCAGTCTCCATCTCCTGGGGTGAGTCCGTCCACTCTTGTCAAGCCTTGTTAGACTCCGTGTTGGCTGGAAACTTTATGGATGTTCACTTCTCCCAAAGTATCAATGTCCTGACTGCACCTCTTGAAGTCCCACTGTCTGTGTCTGCCCTGGATGGCCAAGCCTTAGGTGACGGAAGAGTCACCCAAGTAACTTCTCCAGTCTTCCTCCAGTCTCAAGGTCACAAGGAAGAAATATCCCTGCACCTGATTCCTGCACCAGAGTCCCCAGTGATTCTAGGCCTCCCTTGGCTTACCCGCCACAACCCTCGCATAGACTGGGTAACAAGCCAGGTTGTGGAATGGGGCCCTGCGTGCCATGCCTCTTGTCTGCTCTCTTGCTCTCCTGTGTCTCCTGCCGAGCCCCCTGATCTCACCGAGCTATCTCAAGTTCCCACAGAGTACTGGGATTTGAAGGAGGTATTCAGCAAAAGTAGAGCCGCCGTTCTTCCTCCACACCGGGCCTACGACTGTGCCATCGACTTGCTCCCTGGGACTACCTCTCCTCGTGGCAGACTGTTTTCCCTCTCTCAGCCAGAATGCAAGGCCATGGAGGAATACCTCAAAGATGCCCTGGTCTCTGGGTTCATTCGACCCTCCACCTCATCTGCTGGTGCCGGCTTCTTCTTTGTCGGCAAGAAGGATGGGGGGCTCCGACCATGTATTGACTACAGGGGCCTGAACAAGATCACTGTGCGCAACCGCTATCCCCTTCCGCTGATGTCCACAGCATTCGACCTGCTCCAAGGCGCCACCATCTTCACCAAGTTGGACCTACGGAATGCATACCACCTCATCTGTATCCGACAGGGAGATGAGTGGAAGACTGCCTTTAACACCCCATCTGGGCACTACGAATACCAGGTGATGCCCTTCGGACTCACCAACGCACCAGCTGTTTTTCAGGCCCTAATCAACGACGTCTTGAGGGACATGATCAACCTATACATTTTTGTCTACCTTGATGACATCCTTATCTTTCCAAGACCGTGCAGGAGCACCGCCACCATGTCCGCCAGGTTCTCCAGAGGCTGCTACAGAACAATCTGTTCGCCAAGGCCCAGAAATGCAAATTTCATGTTCCCGAGGTCTCCTTTCTGGATTTTATTGTACGGACAGGCCAACTCCAAATGGACCCAGCCAAGACCCTGGCCGTCCGGGACTGGCCCACTCCCAAGTCCGTCAAAGAGGTTCAGCGGTTCTTAGGATTTGCTAACTTCTACCGCAAGTTTATCAGGAACTTTAGTTCTGTAGCAGCACCCATGTCGGACCTCACCAAAGGGACAGGTGGATCTTATGTCTGGTCTCCTCAGGCAGAAAAGGCATTCAAAGACCTCAAGCACCATTTCTGCACGGCACCCATTCTGGTCCTCCCGGACACCTCCCAACCATTCATCGTGGAGGTGGACGCCTCGGACAGTGGTGTCAGCGCGGTGCTCTCTCAACGTTTGGAAGGAAAGCTGCACCCGTGCGCATACTTCTCCCACCGCCTGAGTCCTGTGGAGTCCCGTTACGATGTGGGGGATCGAGAACTGCTAGCGGTCAAACTGGCCCTTGAGGAGTGGAGGCACTGGCTGGAGGGAGCGCAACATCCATTCCTGGTTTGGACGGACCACAAGAACCTGGAGTACCTCCAGCAAGCCAAGAGACTGAACCCACGACAGGCTAGGTGAGCCCTGTTTTTCAGTCGGTTTGACTTCACCCTATCGTACCGCCCCGACTCCAAGAACACCAAACCTGACGCACTGTCCAGGCTGTTCTCTGCCACTAACAGGGAGAGTGAAGTCAGGCCTATTATCCCTGTGTCCCGGATTGTGGCCCCTGTCCGCTGGGGTATTGAGGAGGCTGTCCGATGAGCCCAACGCCAGGACCCTGGTCCTGGGACGGGGCCACCGGGCCTCTTGTACGTCCCACATCAAGCCCGGGCCAAGGTTCTCCAGTGGGGTCACTCGTCCCCTCTCACCGCCTACCCGGGAGCTCGAAGGACCCTGGACTTTTTGAGAAGGCACTTCTGGTGGCCTAGCATGGAGAAGGAAGTGAGGTCATTCGTCCTTTCCTGCGAAGTGTGCACCAGAAGCAAGAACCCACGACAGCACCCCCAGGGTCTCCTGCATCCTCTGACCATTCCCCGGCGTCCCTGGTCCCACATGGCAGTCAACGTCATCACTGGTCTCCCTGAGTCACAAGGTAACACTGTCATATTGGTCATAGTTGACAGATTCTCCAAGGCCTGCCGCTTTTTACCACTGTGCAAGCTCCCTTCTGCTCTTGAAACTGCTAAACTATTATTCACTCATGTCTTCTGAGTCTTTGGTCTCCCGCAGGACATCCTCTCAGACCGAGGGCCCCAGTTCTCCTCCCGAGTGTGGCATGGGTTCTGCAAGGTCATCGGAGCCACTGCCAGCCTCTCCTCTGGGTTTCACCCACAGTCCAATGGCCAGACGGAGAGGCTCAACCAGGACCTGGAAACCACCCTGCGAGGCCTGGCTATGGATAACCCGACATCGTGGAGCACCTGGCTGCCATGGGCAGAGTATGCCCACAACACCCTGCAGTCATTGGCCACCAAGCTGTCACCATTCCAGTGCCAATTCGGGTTCCAGCCACCTCTGTTCCCGGACCAGGAGGAGGACGCAGGGGTGCCCTCGGTCAACCAATATGTGAGATGGTGTCGCAAGACCTGGAGCAAGGTCAGGAAGACCCTCATCCAGACCTCCAGAACCAACCAGACTCAGGCCAACCGCCTTAGAAGACCTGCCCACGCTTTCCGCCCTGGGCAGCGGGTTTGGCTGTCCACTAAGGACCTTCCGCTGCAGGTGGAGAACCGCAAGCTTGCTCCTCACTACATTGGCCCCTTCAAGGTGGTGCGCAGGGTGAACCCTGTCGCCTACCGGCTCCAGTTGCCCTGGACTCTGAGGATCAACCCCACATTCCATGTTTCCCTGTTGCGGCCCGTACTGACGTCCACGTATGCCCCTGCCCCTAGGAACCCCCCACCCCCCCGCATCTTCCAGGGTCAGACTGTGTTCACCGTGCATCGCCTGCTTGACTCCCGCCGGGTCCGCGGCGGGCTTCAATATCTAGTAGATTGGGAGGGCTATGGCCCTGAGGAACGCTGTTGGGTCCCCACCCGGGACATTCTAGATAAAGGACTATGCCGGGACTTCCATTCGGCCCATCCGGATTGCCCTGGGAACGTCAGGAGACGCTCCTGGGGGGGGGGGTCCTGTTAGGACTGGGACTGTTTTGGCCTCTAGAGGCCGCTGTTATTTCCATCTTGTCATGTTTGTTTTTGGCCTCTAGAGGCCACCACTGTGTTTTTGTGTTTGTCTTCATTGCCTGTTTCCTGCCCTGCCCTGTTTCTTAATTAGTGTGTGTATAAATACCCCTCTGTTTGTTCCCTTGTCACGGAGTCTTTTTCCTATGCTATGCCTGTTAGTGCTAGTTCCCTCTGTTCCATGTTCCTTGCCTGTGCCTTTGTGGTTTTTGTACTTTGCTTTCTTTTTGGACCTTTTTTGAATTTTGTTTTTTACAATTTTTGAGATCTTCTGAGCGTTTGCATTTTTGCCTTTTCTTTTCTTATTTTTGGACTTTGTACTTTTGGATATTTTTATTTTCCCTTTATCTTCTGAGCTTTTGGATTACTTTTGTTTTTTGCCGTGGATTGTATATTTTGTAAATAAACTTTTTGATACTTTTCTACTTCGGCCTCACTCCTCTGCACTTGAGTCATCCCCCTGGTAGCCTAGTGGGGGTTTGCTGGATTATCACACCAGCGAACCAGGTTTGAATCCCAGCAAAACTCTAACACCCTCCAGATCTACTCCTTTACCTCAAACACTATTAACAAAAGGCTTGGCTAAACAGATATGTTTTCAGCCTAGACTTAAATGCTGAGACTGTGTCTGATTCCCGAACACTACTTGGAAGGCTGTTCCATAACTGTGGGGCTTTGTAAGAAAAGGCTCTGCTCCCTGATGTAGCCCTCACTATATGAGGTACCAGTAGATAGCCTGTACCTTTTGACCTAAGTAGGTATGGCAGGTCATAAAGGATCAGAAGTTTGCTCAGGTACTGAGCAGCAAGACCATTCAGTGCTTTAAAGCTCAATAGTAGTATTTTATAAACAATATGAAATTTGATTGGGAGCCAATGCACTGTGGATATGACAGGGTGATGTGGTCATATTTTCTAGTTCTAGTAAGGACCCTTGCTACTGCATTTTGAACTAACAATGACTGATGACTTGGACTTGTGCATTCTGACTCATAACTTGAAGACAAGGGCTCAGATTTTTCTTTATTTTTTGTAACATGCCATAATAATTTTGCATAAGATATTTATATCTACATTTACTGTGTACTAATTTCGTGCAAGAGTGTCACACCTGCGCGCCTTGGCATGTGCATCAGACACTCTTGGGCATGCTCCAGAAATGACTCTCACCTGCACAGGATTAAGGTGCAATCAGCGCACCTATATATAAAAACTGTGAAAAACATTTACTTTGTGAAGTATTGATTTGCTTTGCTGACACATTACCTTGCCTTATTTCCTTGTTTGGTTTCCTGATCCCTGATGTCCTGTTTCTCGTCTTTGATTCTGCTGAGTCTACGATAGCTTGTTTGTGTTTCGCTCGACCTATTGCCCATTTCACTGATTTTGCCTGTCGTTCTGCATTGTTTACCTGTCTTCACTTGTATTAATAAACACACCTTTTGCACTTACTTCTCCCAACCATCTCTGACAGAATACTTCACAATCCCTGACAAAGAGAATGCATATTCACCTGTTCATACGTCATGTTCAGGAACAAACTAATGTTAATGGCGCTAAAACAGCCACTGTTAAATGGTGCACTTGGAGTGTTGGACTCAACTCGGATCAATAGTGGACTTGACTCAGACTCAACATTTTTTTGAATGACTTGGACTTGAACACTGGGCACTCGAGACTGGACTCAGACTCGAGGTTTAGTGAGTTGACTACAACACTGATATACATATATAATCAGTGTTTGAGTCCAAGGTTGTCATAGCCAGGGGTGGCAGTGGGGATAAGCTCCCACTGCGTATAAAGTGTTCCCATATGGCGTGCATCTCAAATAGCCTCTGATGACCAAGTCCAACTCCTAGTCTGCTTGTGTGGCTTAGCCTTTAAGCCTGGTGGACCTGCTTGTATTGATAGGAGAAGGGGTAAAGGTGGATCTCTGGTGCCTTAAAATCAGTTGCTTTGTGTAGGTAGAGCTTGTCAGCTTGGGAAGGCAGTCTATCTAGAAGAAGGAAACTCTGATCCCAAACCTCTGCTGCCTTGCAGCCATATCCAGCCCTGGAAAAGGCTTCAGAAGTAAACCTCGAGGAAAAATCTGGAGTTGGAGCCCCTAAGGCAGGAGGATTGTCAATCTTGCCTTCCTTCCAGCAGCTCCTGGTGCCAAATGTACTGCTTTGCTTTCCTTTAGACCACATTGGCGAGGCAGAAAGGGGGATTCTAGTGTCTGGACACACACCTTGCCCAGTTTTGTGCCCCAGAGAGGTCACCTTGGTGTTGCTGTAAGCAGCAAAAACAACACGGGAGGCAGCAGTCTACAAGTTATAAGTCCAGCCCAATTGGTTGGAAGTCCAGGGCACTATGGGTTGCCTCTGTCAGTGGGAGGGATCATCATAGTCCCACTGGTCAGCTACCTTAAAGCCAGGCAGCTCCCGGCCAGTAAGGTACCGACCCACCTCAGTCTGCCTGCTTCAGTGGGTGTTTTGGAGCTTAGAGAACCTTCTCAACAAGCAGACTGCATCACTGCACCATGCAAAATGATAAGAAAGAAGAAACTGCCAGTCCTGTAACTCACAAGCTGGAATGTGAGGACCATGTGTCCTGGCCTGTCTGATGACTTGCGCCAAATTGGCTACTCAAGGAAAACAGCTGTCATCAATGCTGAACTCTCAATACTGAATATGGACAAAACTGCTCTTCAAGAAGCCAGGCTAGCAGAAAGCGGTACATTGCATGTGAAGGACTACTCCTTTTGGCCGGGTAGAGCTGAAGATGAAAGACTGCATGGTGTGGGATTTGCTGTCAAGAACAGCTTGCTGTTGAACCACCATCAGATGCATCCTCACCTTGTGACTCTCCACGTCCATGGGCTTCATGAACATCTTTAGCATCTATGCCCCAACTCTCTGCTCTGCTCCGGAGGTCAAAGATAAGTTTTATGAAGACCTGGATGCTGCCATAGGCAAGATACCAGACTCTGAGCACCTGTTCCTGTTTGGAGACTTCAACACCAGAGTGGGTAGAGACTATGACTCATGGCCTGACTGTCTTGGACAGTTTGGCATTGACAAGATGAATGAGAGTGGTCAAAGGCTGCTGGAATTATGTTCCCATCGCAAGTTCTGTATCAGCAATATGTTCTTCAATGCAAAGCTACACCACCGAGTGTCCTGGATGCATCCAAGGTCCCATCACTGGCACCAGCTGGACTTGATCATAATCAAGAGAGCCCAGCTAATGCGTGTACTCACCACATGCAGCTATCACAGTGCGGACTGTGATACAAACCACGAACTGGTATGCAGCAAGGTACGCCTTCTGCCAAAGAAATTCCACCACTCCAAGCATTCTGGCCCTCCAACACTGCTATGGTGTCTGACCCTGAACTCTGCACTCAGTTTGCTGACGCTGTTGAAAAAGCCCCAGAGGACCAACAAGCAACTGGGACTGCCAAAAAAAGATGGAACCTTCTACGGGACACTATCCACAGCACAGATGTGTCTATATTCGGCAAAAGTGAAAGACAGAACCCAGATTGGTTCGACGAGTCTCTCAGAGATGAAACCTGTCAGTCATCGACACTAAGCCTGAAGCCCTGACAAACTACAAGAGGGAGCTATCAGGTAAGAACCTTGCCGCCCTGAGAACAGCAAGAAGCAACACTCAGAGGACCACAAGGCACTGTGCCAGTCAGTACTGGTTGAACTTATGTTCCAGCATCCAACAGGCTGCTGACATCAAGAACATGCATGGAGTGTACGAAGGCATGAAGAAAGCTTTCGGACAGAGTGCAAGGAAAACAGCTCTCCTGAAGTTATCCATGGGTGAGACCCTCACAAACTGCAATGAACAGATGGAACGATGGGTAGAATACTATCAAGACCTGTACTCAAAAGAGAACATAGTCACAGAGTTGGCCCTCGACAGCATCCCCACCCTACCAGCCATGGAGGAGCTCGATGTACCACCAACAGATGAAGAGCTCAGCAAAGTCATTGACTCCCTCGCACATGGCAAGGCTCCAGGAAGTGATGGCATTCCAGCAGAAGTGCTACAGTGTGCCAAGTTCACTCTACTACCGTACCTCCATGAGCTCCTCTGTCAGTGCTGGGAAGAATGATCAGTACCCCATGACATGTGTGATGCAAACATTATTACGCTTTACAAGAACAAGAATGATTGTAACAACTATCACAGGATATCACTGCTGAGCATCGCAGGGAAGGCGTTTGCCTGGGTAACCTTGAAGAGACTGCAGCAACTTGCTAACTGAGTCTATCCTGAGTTGCAATGCGGCTTCAGAGCACAGCGATCCACCATCAACATGATTTTCACTCTGAGAACAGCAGGAGAAGTGCCGGGAACAAAAGCAGCCCCTGCACATTGCCTTCATAGATCTGACTAAGGCATTTGACCTCATAAGCAGAAAGGGTCTCTTCACGCTCCTCAAGAAGATAGGATGCCCACAAAAACTGCTGAACGTGATATCGTTGTTCCACAAGGACATGAAGGGTACGGTGCAGTTTGACAGGTCATCATCCACTCCCTTCCTCATCAGCAGTGGAGTGAAGCAAGGCTGTGTTCTTGCTCCCACTCTCTTCAGCATCTTCTTTTTGCTGCTGCTGCTGTCATATACCTTCAGCTCATCAGAAGATAGGGTGTGTCTCCACACATGATCAGCAAGCTGTTCAACTTTTCCTGCTTGTGAGCCAAGACAAAGATCTGCCAGCTTATACTCCAAGAGATGCTCTTCACTGACTATGCTGCCCTGGCTTCCCACACACAGGAAGGCCTTCAGAGGCTCATCAACTGCCTGGCTCATGCCTGCAAAGAATTTGGCCTCACCATTAGTCTAAAGAAGACGAATGTGATGGGACAGGATATCAGTGACACACCTAACATCTTCATTGGGGATTACACTCTGGAAGTGGTCAAGGACTTCATGTACCTTGGCTCCATGACCTCCAACAGCTTGACCCTTGATGCCGAGATCAACAAGCGCATCGGCAAAGCAGCATCTACCATGTCATGACTGTCCAAAAGAGTGTGGGCGAATGACATGCTGACCACAAACATGAAGATTGCAGTGTACAATGCCTGCATATTGGGCACTCTGCTCTATGGCAGCGAAACATGGACAGCTTATGTATGACAGGAGCAACGCCCCAACAGCTTCCAGCTGCGTTGCATGCGCCACATCTTGGGCATATCATGGCATGACAGAGTTCCCAATAAGGATGTCCTTGAGCAGACAAACACTCTTAGCATGTTTGAGATTCTGTCTCAGAGATACCTGCAATGGCTTGGCCACATTCGTTGTACGGAGGATGGACGCCTCCCAAAGAATGTGGAAGAACTCACCTCAGGCTCCAGACAAGTTGGCTGCCCAGTGCTGTGTTACAAGGATGTATGTAAGAGGGACATGAAGTCTGCCGGCATCAACCCAGACTCGTGGGAAGCAGCTGCAACTGACTGGCAACATGTCATCAAGACAGGTGTCAAGAGAACTGAGGCTAAAAGGGAACAGCAGTGGCTTGGCAGAAGGGAATGACAACGAGAGAGAGCAGCTCCTGCACCCTCACTATCATCAGGGTTCAGATGCAGCAACTGTGACAGAGACTGCCACTCCATAACTGGACATTATAGTCACAGCCAATGCTGCTCTACAACAAACTGACAATCCAGATACAGTCCATTGTCTTTCGTGACAGGAGATGATATATATTATATAAAAACATACTATGAAGTTACTACAATTTTGGCTTTATTTATGACTTCTCTACCATGAGTACTGGTGTTGTACTTTTCAGTCAATCAGTTTTGCTGCTACAGGTTGTGTCTTCTTGCCTTCTTTTCTTGCTTCTCTCACCTTGCTCTGTATGCCTCCATCTGTTGCAGGTTCAGAGCTTCCTTGGAAGGTTGGTCAAAAAAAAAGAGGCAGCTACCTTAGTGCTGAAAAAAGTATTGTCAGTACCAAGGAGGATGGGAAAGTTTCAACTTTTTCCCTTTAAAATTTTTTTTTTAAATCTTGGTATAAAGACCGACAATGGCTACCCACTTACCAGATTTTAAAATCCATTAGGACAGTTTTGTTGGCCAACCTTATTAAGGCTACATCAAATCACAGCAGCAATTTGGAACTGCAATAGACTGCACTTAGGCTGCACTTCTAATATTTATTCCACAATATTGCAATCAGCAAAATTGTCATTTAGTGATACTTATTCACATTCAAAATACTGTTCTGAAATCACTTAAGGATGACAATGAAAAGGAGTATGTGGCAGCGGGGGCGTGGCCAAGCGTCGGTCTGTGAATGGAGGGCGGAGTCAGGGAAGATAAGTGGTGGAATCATTGCACCTGATGGGAATTAACCTGTGTTTGTGTGTCTTCCCCAGTGACCGCGCCCTTTAAAAGGAGAGGAGAGCAGAGAAAGGGAGCTCTCTCCCCAACCAGAACACTTGTGTGTGTGTGCGTGGCTGGGAATTGGAGAAGAGCTGAAAAGCTAAAAATAGAGTTTGTTGAGAACTCAGTTCTGGCCTCCCGGGTTTCAGCACCACTGTAGTATTCGACCAGATGGGTGGAGCACAGAAGCACGGCAGGCCAGAACTGAGTTCTCAACAAACTCTTTATTCCACTGTAGTATTCGACCAGGTGGGTGGAGCACAGAAGCACGGCAGGCCAGAACTGAGTTCTCAACAAACTATTTTTTAGCTTTTCAGCCTTTCTCCAATTCCCAGCCATGCACACACACACAAGTGTTCTGGTTGGGGAGAGAGCCCCCTTTCTCTGCTCTCCTCTCCTTTTAAAGGGCACGGTCACTGGGGAAGACACACAAACACAGGTTAATTCCCATCAGGTGCAATGATTCCACCACTTACCTTCCCTGACTCCGCCCTCCATTCACAGACCGACGCTTGGCCACACCCCCGCTGCCACAGAGTATTTTTATCTTAAAGTTTGCAGACCGAATTCCTAAAAATCAGTCTGCTTAAATTGCTAACAATCTAATGTTGTCTACATTACTTAAAAGATACCAATGTCTCCTAATACTTTAAACCAAAGCTGAAATAAAGACGACACAGATACTGTCATAACTGCAACAACTGATCTATTGTAATCATGTTTTGTTTCTTAAAATTATATTCTCAAAATTAGATCATTCATAATTATGAGACACAGAGCTCATTATCACGAGAAAACATCTCTTATTTTTTGTTTGGTAAATGCCATGGGGTTCTTTTTTTCCACAATCTTTTTATTAATACTTTCAAGAAAAACAAACGGACAATACATCAATACAGCAGTAATAGAACAAAGTTGCGAATAACGAGATAGAAACAAAAACCATGACAAGACAGATAAGCCAAAAACAAAAATCCACATGATCCACATGTTACTTAATTTTACATTTCTAATTTGGATTAGAAATGTAAAATTAAGTAACATGTGGATCATGTGTATCATGACAGTAAAATAAAATACAAAAATAAAGACAAAAAAATACATTAAAAAAAAGAAAAACCCCTATTGCTGGTCGGTCTGTGGCCTGTCATATCACAATCAAATGTTAAAGAGATACCTGAGCAGTCACTCAGGGATATCTGGGAAGTCCAGCTCTTGTACATGGTTGAAAAAGGGGTCCCACATCTTGTAAAATTTTCTCAGGGATCACTTCATTATGCACCTGATTCTTTCCAGTTTGACAAAATTAAGGATCTCCCTTATCCATAAAGTATATGAAGGAGGAGATGGAGATTTCTATTTAATCAATATCACGGGTCTGGCTAGAAGGGTGACAAAGGCTATAAAGGCTGACTCTAGGGAATAAAGTGGAACTATGGGTAACATAACACCAAACAATGCAGTCATAGCATTAGATACAATCGGTTTTCTGGTAACTTTGGACAGTAAACTAAAGAGTTATCCCTAGTAGGATTGCAAAGCAGGACAAGACCAGAACATATGTATATGATTTACTGGTGCTTGGCGACACCTGTCGCAAATTGGGTTCACATCTTTATAGATTTTAGAGAGTCTAACCTTTGTGAGGTGGGTGCGGTGTACAATTTTGCACTGGATCAGTCCATGTTTTGCACAGATAGATAACTTGTGCACCTTATCAAGGGCTTCCTCCCAAAGTTCCTCAGAGATCTCCTCTCCCAAATCCACCTCCCAAAGTGCTTTAATAGAGTTCAAGGAAACTAGACGAAGAGTGAATCTGAGCATAAATGTGTGACATAATTCCTTTCAGAGCAGGTACTGGCTTGAGAAATGTGTCCAAGGGGGAATCAATGGGTAGATTAGGAAACTGAGGGAATCGACTACTAACAAAGCTCTGAATCTGTAAGTACCTGAAGAAGTGTTGTTTCAGTAGGGCAAATTTTTCAATTAACTGATGGAAAGATGTGAAAGTGTTATCAATATATAAGTCTTTGAATGTTTTAATGCCCTGATTGGACCAAAAAGTGAATGCACCATCTACTAAAGATGGATGAAAAGCATGATTTGCAGTTATTGGAGCTGATGTAGAATATGTTTGGAGACCAAAATAGCTTCTGAACTGATTCCAAATTCTCAAAGACGTTTTGACAATAATATTTTTCGTGTACCCAGAAGAGGGGCTCTTAATGGGTAAGTGAGCTAATCCCGGAAGTGATGCTGGCACACAGGAAGCAGCTTCCATTTTAAGCCAGACATGTGGGGAGCAGAACGAGTCGAACTGTAGCCAGGATTGTATTATCCTAAGATTGGCTGTCCAATAGTAAAACCTCAAATTTGGTAGAGCCATTCCTCCCAGCGCCTTAGGCCTCTGTAAAAATTGTTTATGTATCCTTGGAGGTTTTTTATTCCAAATCAATTCTAGGATAATGGAATCAATTTTACAAAAAAAAGGTTTGGGGGAGAAAAATGGGTACACGCTGGAATAAATATAAAAGTTTAGGTAAGATATGCATCTTTACAGAGTTAATACATGCAGCTAAAGATAGATTCAGCACAGACCAACGGTCAAAGTCCTCTTGTACATGGGTCAGAAGGGGGGCAAAATTAGCCTTATAAAGGTCTTTAAATTTATCAGTTACCTGAACCCCCAAGTAAGTGAAGCTGTGTTTTGCAATTTTGAAAGGTAGGTTATGTAACTGGTACTCATGTGCAGCCTTGTTTAAAGGGAATAATTCACTTTAATGTAGATTTAGAGTCAACTTTATTATTGTTATTGCACATGTCACAGGTACAAGGCAATGAAATGCAGATTGCATCTAACCAGAAGTGCACAGCAGTAAATAACATAAGTGTAATATACAAATATACAGGAATTACATGGAATGGTATAATGATATGATATTTACAGTATGTACAAATGTGCAACATGAATGAACTATAGTGCAATGGTATGATATAGATATTTGCAGTATATACAAAGCACGGTATGAATAAACAGTTGTGCAAATGGTGATAGTGCAATGATAGTGCAGTGAAGTCAGTTCAAGTCAACTCAGTTTATTCGGGGGGGGGGGGTTGGTGAGTGTGTGTGTGTGTGTGTGTGTGTGTGTGTGTGTGTGTGTGTGTGTGTGTGTGTGTGTGGAGTGGGGCGGAACCATGGGGGGGCAGAGTTCAACAGTGAGACAGCTGAAGGAAAAAAAACTGTTCCTGAACCTGGTGGTCTTGGTCCGAAGGCTCCTGTAGCACCTTCCAGAGGGCAGGAGAGTGAACAGTTTGTGTGCTGGGTGGCAGGAGTTTTTGTTGATGTTTATGGCTCTCCTGAGACATTGCTTCCTGTAGATGTCCTCAATAGCAGGAAGTGAGGCTCCCACAACACGCTAGGCAATTTTCACCACCCTCTGCAGTACCTTCTGGTCCGAGACAGAGCAGTTCCCATACCAGACTGTAATACTGTAATGGTTAGGATGTTCTCAATGGTACAGCGGTAGAAGTTCACCAGGATGTCTGAAGAGAGGTGTTTTTTCTTCAGAGTCCTCAAAAAAAAAGAGACACTGGTGAGCCTTCTTGACCAAGTTGGAGCAGTTGGTTGTCCAGGTGAGGTCCTGCGAGATGTGGATCCCCAGGTATTTGAAGCTGGTCACACGTTCCACCACTGCACAGTTGATGTGGATGGGTGTGTGTGTGTGTGTCTGTCAGCATTCCTCCTGAAGTCCACAATGAGCTCCTTGGTCTTATTGGTGTTGAGCAACAGGTTGTTCTTGCTGCACCACACAGCTAGGTGGTCCACCTCCTCCCTGTAGGCTGACTCATCGTTGTACTTGATGAAGCCCATCACTGTGGTGTCATCTGCAAACTTGATGATGGTGTTAGTGTAATGTACAGGTCTGCAGTCATGAGTAAAAAGGGAGTAGAGGAACGGGCTCATCACACAGCCTTGTGGTACGCTGGTGTTTAGGATGAGGGTGGAGGAGCAGTGATGGTCTAAATGAACATGTTGGGGCCTGTTGATTAGAAAATCCAACAACCAGTTGCAGATGGGAGCACTGATGCCCAGATCTGTGAGTTTGGTGATGAGCTTAGAGGGGATGACAGTGTTAAATGCTGAACTGAAGTCTATGAACAGCATTCTGACATATGTGTTGCCATTGTCCAGGTGTGAGAGGACAGAGTGCAGTGCTATGGAGACTGCATCTTCTGTGCTCCTGTTCTTGCGGTAGGCAAATTGGTGGGGGTCCAGGGTGGGGGGGGGGGGAGACAGGATTTGAGATGTGCTAGGACCAGCTGCTCTAAACACTTTGGAATGATGGGGGTGAGTGCTACTGTTGAGACATGCTGGAGTGGAGTGTTTTGGTACTGGCATGATGGAGGTGGTCTTGAAGCAGGTTGGAACAACAGCATGGGCCAAAGACATGTTGAATAAGTCCATCAGGACCCCCACCAGCTCCCCAGCACATGTTCTGAGCACACGTCTGGGGATGCCATCAGGGCCTGCAGCTTTGTGTGGATTGATCCTGCTCAGCACTGCTTTGACATCAGTGGGGGAGAGTGTTAGGGGTTGGTGGTCTATAGTCAGCCTTGCCCTGGGTGCAGACTCCTGGTTGTCCTTCTCAAACCGAGCATAGAAATTGTTGAGCTCGTTGAGAAAGGAGATATAAGTGGATGGGAGGGAAGGGTTGTTGGACTTGTAGTCACTGATGACCTTGCCACATACAGTGCTCAGCATAAATGAGTACACCCCCTTTGAAAAGTAACATTTTAAACAATATCTCAATGAACACAAACAATTTCCAAAATGTTGACAAGACAAAGTTTAATATAGTAACTGTCCCACTTACTCCTGCTAAAACTATTACAACTCTCACTTTGTACCTTATAGATATTGTTATGTTTTAACTTCTCTGTTCTCTCTCATCCCCAGTAAATTTCCATGACATGGACTTTTGAGATTGATGTATATCTACAGAATAATCTTTTTAAAACCAGTTTACATAATTTGAGCTTTGTAATACTTAATGTGTGGTACATAGTACATACAGTGGTGTGAAAGTGTTTGCCCCCTTCCTGATTTCTTATTTTTTTGCATGTTTGTCACACTTAAATGTTTCAGATCATCAAACAAATTTAAATATTAGACAAAGATAACACAAGTAAACACAACACAAAATGCAGTTTTTAAATGAAGGTTTTTATTATTAAGAAGGGAAAAAATCCAAACCTACATGACCATGTCTGAAAAAGTGATTGCCCCCTAAACCTAATAACTGGTTGGGCCACCCTTAGCAGCAATAACTGCAATCAAGTGTTTGTGATAACTGGCAATGAGTCTTTTACAGCGCTGTGGAGGAATTTTGGCCCACTCATCTTTGCAGAATTGTTGTAATTCAGCCACATTGGAGGGTTTTCGAGCATGAACCGCCTTTTTAAGGTCATGCCACAGCATCTCAATCGGATTCAGGTCAGGACTTTGACGAGGCCACTCCAAATTCTTCATTTTGTTTTTCTTAAGCCATTCAGACGTGGACTTGCTGGTGTGTTTTGGATCATTGTCCTGCTGCAGAACCCAAGTGTGCTTCAGCTTGAGGTCACGAACAGATGGCCGGACATTCTCCTTCAGGATTTTTTGGTAGACAGCAGAATTCATGGTTCCATTTACCACA
The DNA here is from genome assembly GCF_027579695.1 of Neoarius graeffei. Taxonomy (NCBI): domain Eukaryota; kingdom Metazoa; phylum Chordata; class Actinopteri; order Siluriformes; family Ariidae; genus Neoarius; species Neoarius graeffei. The sequence continues at coordinate 25,541,575 of NC_083588.1, forward strand.
GCAAGTCTTCCAGGTCCTGAAGCAGCAAAACAGCCCCAGACCATCACACTACCTCCACCATATTTTACTGTTGGTATGATGTTCCTTTTCTGAAATGCTGTTACTTTTACACCAGATGTAATGGGACATGCACCTTCCAAAAAGTTCAGCTTTTGTCTCGTCAGTCCATGGAGTATTTTCCCAAAAGTCCTGGGGATCATCAAGATGTTTTCTGGCAAAACTGAGACGAGCATTTATGTTCTATTTGCTCAGCAGTGGTTTTCGTCTTGGAACTCTGCCATGCAGGCCATTTTTGCCCAGTCTCTTTCTTATGGTGGAGTCATGAACACTGACCTTAACTGAGGCAAGTGAGGCCTGCAGTTCTTTGGATGATGTTGTGGGGTCTTTTGTGACCTCTTGGATGAGTCGTCGCTGCGCTCTTGGGGTAATTTTGGTCAGCCGGCCACTCCTGGGAAGGTTCACCACTGTTCCATGTTGTCGCCATTTGTGGATAATGGCTCTCACTGTGGTTCGCTGGAGTCCCAAAGCTTTAGAAATGGCTTTATAACCTCTTCCAGACTGATAGATCTCAATTACTTTGTTTCTCATTTGTTCCTGAATTTCTTTGGATCGCAGCATGATGTCTAGCTTTTGAGGATCTTTTGGTCTACTTCACTTTGTCAGGCAGGTCCTATTTAAGTGATTTCTTGATTGAGAACAGATGTGGCAGTAATCAGGCCTGGGTGTGGCGAGAGAAATTGAACTCAGCTTTCCAAAGATGTGATAAACCACAGTTAATTTATGTTTTAACGGGGGGCAGCAATCACTTTTTCACACAGGGTCATGTAGGTTTGGATTTTTTCCCCCCTTAATAATGATAACCTTCATTTAAAAACTGCATTTTGTGTTTACTTGTGTTATCTTTGTCTAATATTTAAATTTGTTTGATGATCTGAAACATTTAAGTGTGACAAACATGCAAAAAAATAAGAAATCAGGAAGGGGGCAAACACTTTTTCACACCACTGTACATGTTGAAGGGAAGCCTGCCCCATCGCTTCCCTCTCCTCCAACTCAGACAGTTTCAGTCATAAAGGTTCCTTTCACTTCAGTCCTTGGTTGTTTTATGGCAAAAAAAAAATCCTTGAAGTGTTGCTACAGCCTTGGTCATATGTTGGTTGGTGTGTTTTTTATGTTAGGTTCTCAATATGGAGACAGAATTCAGTACTTATATAATTTCAGTACTGGAGGAAGACTCCCAACTGTCTCGCCTGTTGGCCTGTAGATCAGTATCCTCGTTCATTACTGTTACAGATGGATGCCTTAACCCAGACACACACAACAAGATCTTCCCAGGTACACACACATAACACTTGAAAACATCTGCAACACAGCTTCACCTTGACATGTTCAACAAGATCTACTCAGATACAACCTTCACTCTCTCAATCACAAGCTTCTCTTTTCTTAAAATGGGAAATTAATACATTTCTGAATACATTCCATTTATCTCTGTATTATGCACGTTATATGTTGTATCCTTCTGTGTGTATTTTAGAGCTTTTAAAACAGATAGATGACAGCAGCAAGGAAGTACGTATTGAAGCTCTGAAAACTCTTGGTGTGTGGCTCTCATCTTTGGACAAAAAATATAATACACACATATACCACCCCAGTCTGGAGTTTCTTTTCCAGTATTTGTTGCTGTACTTGGATGACCTTGACCATGAAATCCAGCTTATGACACTGGGTAAGATTAATCTGTTTTTTTGTGACATTACTAAAATGTTACAGCATTTGGCAAAGCCAGATTTTTTTCCCCCAGTAACAGAGTATATCCAGGTCCTAAAATGATTTGTCCTAAAATGTGTTTACTTGATATCTGAAGACATATAGACACACTTATTTCAAAATTTAAGCAATGAGAGGATGTGCATATGAATTCTCCGTCAGCAATAGCTGTTGATTGTTCAATTGTAGAGAGCTGAGTTGTTTGAGTTAAACACAAATATTTTAAGATCAAGAAGCTCAAGAACTTTGACATTCTGCCAACACACTGAAATTACAATAGGTGTCATCCTCAAATCAAATTGTGCCTGTTATAAAACTTTACTAGTAAAATTGTTAAAAGAATAATTCAGTGAATAATCAAATTTTGATAATGTACCTCTTGCGATAAATGTAGTCAATCAGCCAGTACTTTTTAATGTCTATTTGTTTCTTTAGCTTTGCCATGAGCCTAGTAGAGAATAGATTTTCATAGTGCTTTTTACAATAGAAATTGTCAAAACAGCAGCTTTATGGACACCCCCACAGTGAGCAAGCCAAGGGTGACAGTGGTAAGAAAACAGCTCAATATGGTGGTAAAGAGGAGGAAATCTTAAGAGGAACTTCTCAGCAGAGGGAATGTGTCCTGTTCTGGACCCCACTGTGAATCTTTATTTATTTATTTGGCTAACAAATAATAAGAATCTGGCTCACCCAAAATCTTTCCTGTAAGTAAAAAAGCTATTTTCATCTTAAAAGTTAAGCTATTTTCATATTAAGAGTGAATCTCCTGCAGGTTTATGTTCTAATCATGCCTTGAAAGTTTGAAATATCAGAATGTGCCAAAGGAACATTTTTTGTTGTATAAATGGTTGCCCCATAATATTACAGTGTTCAGTTTTGTTTATTTTTATAGATTATACCCAAGTCTGGGTGAGATTTTTATCAAAAGGAATTTGGGTCTTAGTCTTACACCAATTGACTAAGCTGATAAAATTTGCCAAACTATTCCTTTAAGTCAAGTCAATTTTATTTGTTTAGCACTTTTAACAGTAGACAATTTTGCAGAGCAGCTTTACAGAAAAACAATTAAACATATTAATTTATCTCTAACGAGTAGGCCTGAGGCAATGGTGGCAAGGAAAAACTCCCTGAGACTACATGAGGAAGAAACTTTGAGAGGAACCAGATTCAGTAGGGAACCCATCCTCATTTAGCTGATAAGATAACATGATTATACAACCCCAAAACAGAAAAAAGTTGGGATGGTACGGAAAATGCAAATTTAAAAAAAAAAGGTTTCTATGATTTGCAAATCATCACATTCTGTTTTTACTTGTTTTGCACAGCATTCCAACTTTATCGGAATTGAGGTTATAGATATACAGTCATCGCTTACTGAAAACAAATCCTAAACCACATGACAGTATGTACATACACAGTCACTGAGCTGAAAGAAGTAACAAGTGTAAAGAAGAAGTATTATACAAAAAGTAGTGTGAACAAAAACTATTCATCTCATCTCATCATCTCTAGCCGCTTTATCCTTCTACAGGGTCGCAGGCAAGCTGGAGCCTATCCCAGCTGACTACGGGCGAAAGGCGGGGTACACCCTGGACAAGTCGCCAGGTCATCACAGGGCTGACACATAGACACAGACAACCATTCACACTCACATTCACACCTACGGTCAATTTAGAGTCACCAGTTAACCTAACCTGCATGTCTTTGGACTGTGGGGGAAACCGGAGCACCCGGAGGAAACCCACGCGGACACGGGGAGAACATGCAAACTCCGCACAGAAAGGCCCTCGCTGGCCACGGGGCTCGAACCCGGACCTTCTTGCTGTGAGGCGACAGCGCTAACCACTACACCACCGTGCCGCCCACAAAAACTATTATACAAAAAAAAAACCCAGACAGAAAAAAAACTAGAAGCAAAAATGTTAAGGGGGTTGTCCCGGTCACCTAACCTGCAGGGAACTTCAGAACTCTTCCACACCGGAACTATAAGCCTTGGAGTTCACCTAACATGTGCCTCATTCTGAAAACACAACAGGCATGTCAGTAAAAAAATAAATAAAAATGTGGTTGCACTCAAACATACAACCCCAATTCAGAAGAAGTTGAGATGGTATGGAAAATGCAAATTAAAAAAAAAAAATCAGCTATTTCTAAATTTACTTGGAATTGTATTTCACTGCAGACAGTGCAGTGCAGACCCAAGATGCTTCAAGTTTTGTCTGGTCAACTTCATTTCATTTGTTAATAAACATCCATTCCTGCATTTCAGGCCTTGCAACACATTCCGAAAAAAAGTTGGGATGGGGCAATTTAGGGCTCGTAATGAGATAAAACAATTAAATAATAATGTCAACAGGTTATTGTAATCATGATTTGGTACAAAATCAGTATCCAGGAAAGGCCTAGTCTAAATCACAACTTATAGCCTTATTTGTTTTCTGCATTTCAGACAAAGTTACTTCTAGTGAGCGAATTCTAGCTTTGTGGCCATGCGTTGCCCTTCAGGGGTTTACATTTTCTCTAACAGGCAATAATCTTGAACCAAGGACGGGTCAAATTTGTTGAACCTTTCATTGATAGTTTATAGGTTCTTATCTGATATCTTCTTCCACATAACCAGTATCTCGTCATCCCCTGAGTGAAGACAAACACTAACAAACATCATTAGTCTATGATGGGTACTTGGGTTCAGCACTCTTTGGAGTTTTTATGTTTTTCAGCTGCCATTTTTTGTTGCAAAGATCACAGATGTTGGGTTGGTTTTAAGATAAGCTGGTGAACATGTTATCTAAACTGAGAGACAACAAAGAAGAAACTCGGTTATGAGTCTGTTTATCTCCTCCTTCTGTCCAGAGATTCTGAAAGCCAGCAGTGTTATGGAGCCTGTTCTCCTGCATCAGAAAGCGAAGGAAGTGAAAGAGAAACAGCGCAGTTCTGAGTACTGTGATCAGCTACTTCATTACATACAGTCCCTCTGATGCACACCCACAAAGCATTGTCCAGTGGACTGCAAACAGCTAAATTTTTAATATTTGTTAGATCAGAATGAAGTTGTTTCTTATATAACACACACACAAATACATACACACTTTACATACCATGTTGATTTTCTTCATCTAATTCTTTATCTCAGGAGCTCTGTAACAAAGTTTGTCAAAAGTGTGACTGCTCAGTCATAGTTTGTTGCATCAGATTATTGCCATACTACAGGATGTAGATGAATAATGAGTAAATGTAGATGAGTAATATGGTTAGCAATAGTATTGATATAACAAATTTCCCTGTTAAATTACAGTAAACCACTGGCAGCTACAGTTGCCAGCTTGAAACTGTTTTTCTACAATGTACCGACTGTAATGTGCAACAGTTAATTACTGTAAAAAAATTACAGTACTCTGCTGTATAGAATAAGCTTTACAGTATAATACTATTTGCTGCTATTTTAGTGGTCTTACTGTAATCTCCATAAACAGTTTATTACCATAAAATGTAACAAAGTACTGTAGAATGTCATCTTTACAATATAACGCTACTAGAAGCAAATTATTTAAAAATCTTACATTTGAATGAAAATGGAAAAAAAAATGAAAAAAAATGAAAAAAAAAAAACCCTGAAAATTGCCAGTATAGAAATGGCTGAGACAAGAGATGGCCTCACAACAAAAAGTTTTTATTAAAGTCAGTGCAGTGTCAAACACATTCAGTAACTGACATTTAAATTAAATTTCTGTAATTAATTTTTTGCAAAATAAAATCCTCATTCCTACCCTGAATTCAGTTTCCTTTTTTCTTGAACAATGACTAGAGATGGCTATATGTCTATTAAAGCCACTGCATCAAGAATTTCAAGTAATGAAATTCTTGTAAAATGCAATCAAGAACAATTAATCATGTCAAACAGCTTCTCAACAATCTGTATACAACTTGCATACTACACTAAATATGCCTTGCCTTCAGTATCTATCTTTCATGAGTAAAAGAACACACCTCAAACTGCACAGTTAAGACAGCTGGACTAAACTGTACTGAATTGAACAGAACACAATGCTAAGACTTGTGACATTAAAATGACAACATGAACAGTTGACTGCAATGTGGGCAGTTCCTTTGTGAAAGTGAGGTCCTGTGTGGAGATGGATTCTCTTAAGAGCGATATTCAGGAAAATCAACGCCCTTTCTGAGTCTGCGCTCTGAAATATTGGCTGTGAGACGAGGACTGAAGAATTCAACTGAACCACTTCAGTGTACAGTGGATGCTCATGAGGTGACGATGCGAGACCTTGAGCAGGTGGCTACAGACCAAAGTACTCGGATAAACGAGCTGGAGGCTAGGGTTAGCATGCTAACCTCGCAAGTGAAATGTCTGGATGACAGGTGTGAGGACCTGGAAGGTAGGTCCAGAAGGAATAACATACAGATGATTGTTGTACCAGAGGGACTTGAGGGACCTTGTGCCACTGATTTTATCACTCCGCTACTGCAGGACCTGCTTGGACTTAACGAGACCCCCACTTGACCGTGCCCACCAGGCCCTGAGAGAGAAACCTAAAGAGGGGAGCCCACCTTGGCCCATTGTTGCAAAGATACACTACTTCCATGTTCACAACCTGATTCTACAGTAAGCTGGAGAATCCTCGTCCCTTCTTTACAAAGGCAAAAGGATCTCCGTATTCCCCGATTACACGTCCTCTGTTGCCAAGAAATGAGCTGCGTTTGGTATAGTGAAACGCAATCTCTGCTCCTACCCAGATGTTAAGTTTGGACTTCTCTACCCGGCAACACTCAATCACTATGCCAGATGGGACATCACACAGATTTGAAGATCCTACTGTGGCCGCCAACTACATCAATAAGAATTGTAAGTAACTGTGAGTTGTCTGTCTTATTATGTGAGACGAGTGCACCAGAGTGTTTATATCGTGTACTTCCATCTTTCAGCTAGACTGTTTACAATACTATAGACTCCCAGGTGCCTTGCCTGGTCCATGAGACCCTGATTTTATTTTATTGTTAATATTATTGTTGATTCTTTGCTCATTTATCTGTTTTCCCTTTTTTTCTACACTTTTTTTGTTATTAAAGTGGCTTGTGTATGCTTGTTAATCCTCTACTATCACATTTCATCTCAGGTAGCACTAATGAGTTCCTATTAGAACTACCACGGAGCGTTCCAGACTGCTTGTGTTTAGGGAAGTTTTAGCACGCATCTCAGTTGGGGAGATGCTTGTACTGGGGTGGGATGTAGATGAGGAAAACCCTTTATTTAGTATTTAGTATGTTGGTCTTACATGTTTTCTTTTTTCTTGCTGGTTGTGTTGCCGGTCAGTGTAATCTTCCATTTTACTGTAAAGTTTGTTCACCCATTAATGTCACTGTTGTCTTTACTTTTCCACACTAGTTTCAAATGGTCCAGCCCAGGTTAATTCAACATACTGATGGAAAAGAGCTTAAGTTTGTTAGTTGGAACTGCGAAGGTCTCAACTCTCCAGTAAAATGCAGTAGGATTGTACAGCATCTTCAACATTTGGAGGCTCAAGTTGTCTTTCTCCAAAAAACACACTTGAAATCATCTGTTTATCCAAGAATTCGAGCTGGGTGGACTGGTCATGCCTATTATTCCTAATTTCATAGCAAGTCCAGAGGAGTTGTGATTTTGCTACATAAATCAGTTCCCTTTATTTGGTCTGATGTGACCTCCGATCCAAATGGTAGATATTTGTTACTGGTAAGATGTACAATACACTGGTCCTTCTTGTGAATGTGTATGCTCCTAATTGGGACAACACAGATTTTTTATTTTTTTTTTAGGCAACTCTTTTCTAACCTCCCCGATATGTCTTCACACCTCCTCATTTTAGGAGGTGACTTTAACTGTTGGTTGAGCCCAGGGCTGGACCGTTCATCCACGAAGGTTACTATGCCTTCAAGATCTGCTAAAGTAATTAATGGCTTCATGAATGAGTTTGCAGTCTCAGATCCCTGGCATTTTTTGAATCCCACTGATAAAGTGTACTCTTATTTTATTTGTCCCATGTGCATCGCACATTTACTCGGATAGACTATTTTTTGGTTGATAACAGAATTCTCCCCTCCGTGGGCTCATGCCTATGAGGCTTCGGCCATTTCTGACCATGTTCCTGTTGCCATTTTAGGGGTTTAGGGGTTCTGTCCATCCACATATGCCATGACATTTTAATATGCGTTTACTTTCAGATGAAGATTTTGTGGAATGGATTTCTACTCAAATCGATATGTTTCTAAGTATAAATAAGACCCCTGACGTTTCCACGTCTGTATTGTGGGAAACATTAAAAGCTTACAGTGGGGAAAATAAATATTTGATACACTGACGATTTTGCAAATTTTCCCATTTACAAGGAATGGAGAGGTCTGTAATTTTTTTATCGTAGGTACACTTCAACTGTGAGAAACAGAATCTAAAAAAAAAAAATCCAGAAAATCACATTGTATGATTTTTAAATAATTCATTTCCATTTTATTGCATGAAATAAGTATTTGATACAATAGAAAAAAACAGAACTTAATATTTGGTACAGAAACCTTTGTTTACGATTACAGAGGTCAGACATTTCCTGTAGTTCTTGACCAGGTTTGCACACGCTGCAGCAGGGATTTTGGCCCACTCCTCCATACAGATCTTCCCCAGATCTTTCAGGTTTCGGGGCTGTCAGTGGGCAACACGGAGTTTCAGCTCCCTCCAAAGATTTTCTATTGGGTTCAAGACCTTGAAATGCTTCTTACGGAGCCACTCCTTAGTTGCCCTGGTTGTGTGTTTCGGGTCATTGTCATGCTGGAAGACCCAGCCACAACCCATCTTCAACGCTCTTATTGAGGCAAGGAGGTTGTTGCCCAAAATCTCGCGATACATGACCCCATCCATCCTCCTGTCAATACGATGCAGTCGTCCTGTCCCCTTTGTAGAAAAGCACCCCCAAAGTATGATGTTTCCACCCCCATGCTTCACGGTTGGGATGGTGTTCTTGGGGTTGTACTCATCCTTCTTCTTCCTCCAAACACGGCGAGTGGAGTTTATACCAAAAAGCTCTATTTTGGTCTCATCTGACCACATGACCTTCTCCCATGCCTCCTCTGGATCATCCAGATGGTCATTGGCAAACTTCAGACGGGCCTGGACATGTGCTGGCTTGAGCAGGGGGACCTTGCGCGCGCTACAGGATTTTAATCCATGACGGCATAGTGTGTTACTAATGGTAATCTTTGAGACTGTGGTCCCAGCTCTTTTCAGGTCATTGACCAGGTCCTCCCGTGTAGTTCTGGGTTGATCCTTCACCTTTCTCATGATCATTGATACCCCACGAGGCAAGATCTTGCATGGAGCCCCAGACCGAGGGAGATTGACAGTCATCTTGAGTTTCTTCCATTTTCTAATAATTGCACCAACAGTTGTTGCCTTCTCACCAAGCTGCTTGCCTTTTGTCCTGTAGCCCATCCCAGCCTTGTGCAGGTCGACAATTTTGTCCCTGGTGTCCTTAGACAGCTCTTTGGTCTTACCCATGGTGGAGAGGTTGGAGTCTGATTGATTGTGTGGACAGGTGTCTTTTATACAGGTAACGAGTTCAAACAGGTGCAGTTAAATACAGGTAATGAGTGGAGAATAGGAGGGTTTCTTAAAGAAAAACTAACAGGTCTGTGAGAGCCAGAATTCTTGCTGGTTGGTAGGTGATCAAATACTTATTTCATGCAATAAAATGCAAATTAATTATTCAAAAATCATACAATGTGATTTTCTGGATTTTTTTAGATTCTGTCTCTCACAGTTGAAGTGCAGCTATGATAAAAATCACAGACCTCTGCAGTCTTTAAGTGGGAAAAATTGCAAAATCGGCAGTGTATCAAATACTTATTTTCCCCACTGTATATGAGAGGGCAAGTTATTTTGTATGTAAGTAATGAGAGAAAACAGAAAAGGAAAAAAAAAACTAACTGAACTTACAAAGCGTATTGTGCATCTGGATAGTTTATATGCTGTTTCACCAACCCCAGATGTGTACAAAGAACGTCTGTCTCGACAGTCAGAATTCAACACATTGACTATGGACCAGGCTGTAGAACTACTTCTAAAGTCCCGAAGTAACTATTATGAGCAGGGTGATGAGGCTGGGAGATTATTGGCCCACCAATTATGACAGAACACTTCTCACCAAATTCCTCAAATTCGGACATCCTTGGGTGTTACAATAGACCCTATACAGGGCCGTCGACAGGGGGGGACAACCGGGTATTTTGTCCCGGGCCCAGGCATGAGGGGGGGGCCCAGAACTGGTCCCTCATGAAGATGCCATTAATCATTCTGTTTCATTTCAAAATGTGTTGATTTGGGGGAGAAAAATGTGCTATATTTGCATTCAATGAATGATTTCTGGTTCTTTTGCCTTTATTGTCTTCGAAAATAGATTCAAGAACCCACCTACCACCCCTAATGCAGAAATGGTTTGGTCTTTGATTAAGGCGCCAAATAACACGGCACTATTCCATCATAACGCTTCGACAATAAGCGTGCGAGCCCGTTTGCTAACATGCACAAGTCAGGAGCAAAGAAAAGAAAAGAGAAAAAGAGATGAAGAAGCCAAGAGCCTCAGGGGCTCACTGCATAGATATTTTAGAAAAAATTCAGATGATGCAGCAGGTGGTGAAGGCAGTGGGGCAGCTGAGCCAGGTAAGACACAGATAACTTTTTTCCAGCCCCGTAATGTAACCCCAGCACGCGCGACGCGCCATTCATAATTATAAAGTAGGGGATAGCAGGGTACACTGAGTGAACACTGAAATGCACAGGGCATTGAATTATTTCATAAACATATCGGTTTAATAACACTGTGTTGCATATATCTCAATGAAGCAAAGAATAGCACATTGGCCCGCAATCATATCCAAATGTTTTAGGCACGCTTGCTGAGCTGCGCTGAGCTGGACTCCGGTTAGCTGAAAGCCCGTGGAACGCTGCCTCTTGTTAATTAAACCTTATTTTGTTGGAAATCATCCCGTGTAGATACGACGGCATGTGAAATTGCCAGCTAGATAGAGTTTAATGTAACGAATGGGCTATAAATGGGGTGTTTTGAGGTTAGTCTGTTGCAAAACATTAAACTTTCGCTTAGACTGGATACTCTTCAAACAATTCCCTTGCTCAAGTGAAAAATGATAGGCCTGTATGAAAAGCGCAATTAATGAAAGTAGCCTAATAACAACCTCTGTTTTATTGTTGTTGCTTACACGTTAAGATTTTGAAATCTTCTCGGTCCAGTTCTATATCCAGGGAACGTTGTAATCCTTTTGGTTTATCCGTAATAAACGTGTCAGCCCCCAGGTCAGATAGGCTAATGTTACGTGGTTGGGAGGGTGTCAATTTTTTTTGTAACATTCTAAATCGAGTACGGAAAGGACGTTTATGAAAAACAAGACAAAAAAAATACACTGAAAAACTCCCTGTACACATCACTAGTGGCACACACGGACTGGCCATCGGGAGTAGCGGGAGTTTTCCCGGTGGGCCGGCGGAGAAAAAAAAAACAACAGTTGCGCGCTGGCCTTTAATATGATAAGCAATGTTAACAGTTTCTTGAAGAAACTGTTAACATTGCTTATTACAGTTGCGCGCTGGCCTTTAATATGATAAGCAATGTTAACAGTTTCTTAAAGAAACTGTTAACATTGCTTATCATATTAAAGGCCAGCGCGCAACTGTTTTTTTTTTTTTTTCTCCGCCGGCCCACACTGAACCACCGGCCCACCACTCCCGCTACTCCCAATGGCCAATCCGTGTGTGACTAGTGGTGATGCTTCTATGTTCAGATTTTGGGAAAGCCATAACTCCGTTCTCATTGAGGCCCAGTTCCATCCCGTAAACAATCATTTTGGTTTATCAACTACCTGCGCTCAAACATGTCACAGGAGAGGCTCAATGGGCTGGCTATGCTCTCTATAGAGCGCGAACTTGCAAAGAAGCTGGACTTCAATGACCTTATTGACGACTTTGCCACAGCAAAAGTCCAGCGCATTGCATTTCGCACCTGAATAGTTGCAGACTAAGGAAATGTTCAAACTGTAAAATATGTTGAAATGTTGAAATAAAATGGTTGACTGTTATAATGGGCTTGGAATACCTGTTATTTAACAGGTTGGAGTGAATGGAGACTGTGAAAAGAGGGGTTGGGTGTGGGTGGTTGCTGTGTGGCGATGTGCGTGCGCGCGTATGTGTGTGTGGGGGGGGGCCCACTCAGATTATTTTGTCCCGGGCCCAGCCAAAGCTGTCAACGGCCCTGACCCTATATAAGAATTAAGGATGAACTCAAAAATTATTATGCTTCACTATAAACATCTGAAACAGTTTCAGATACACAAGATTTTGACCATTTTTTACTTTGCTTGAAATTCCTCTGGTCTATTCTGATAGGGTTAAAGAGCTGGAGAAACTATTGCTGAACTTTTCTGTTGCTATCTCATCTATGCAAGGTGGCAAATATCCAGGGCCGGACAGCTATCCAGTTGAGTTTTATAAGAAATTCCAACATAAATTAGCTCCCATTTTAATAGATATGTTTAATGAAGCTTTTGAATCTCTTAGCCTACCCCAAACACTTAATCAAGCTTCTATTTCTATAATTAAAAAAAAAAATAAGGATCCTCTTGTTGCTCCTCTTACCACCCAATTAGTCTGTTAAATGTGGATTTCAAACTGCTGTCTAAAATGCTCACCCTTCGTTTGGAAACGGTGCTCCCAACCATTCTCTCTCCTGACCAAACAGGATTCATTAAAAATAGGCACAAACTTAAGATGACTTTTTAATACAATCTACCATTCCCCTGTGTCCTCTGTGCCTCAAGCTGTGATATCCTTAGATGTGGAAAAGGCCTTTGATCATGTGGAGTAGAGGTATTTCTTTTACACCTTAGAGAAGTTTGACTTTATTTCATGGGTGAGACTACGTACTGTATTCATCTCCCCTTGCCTCAGTGAGGTCAAACAACACCCATTCAGTATACAACCCTGATTCCAAAAAAGTTGGGACAAAGTACAAATTGTAAATAAAAACGGAATGCAATAATTTACAAATCTCAAAAACTGATATTGTATTCACAATAGAACATAGACAACATATCAAATGTCGAAAGTGAGACATTCTGAAATTTCACGCCAAATATTGGCTCATTTGAAATTTCGTGACAGCAACACATCTCAAAAAAGTTGGGAGAGGGGCAATAAGAGGCTGGAAAAGTTAAAGGTACATAAAAGGAACAGCTGGAGGACCAAATTGCAACTCATTAGGTCAATTGGCAATAGGTCATTAACGTGACTGGGTATAAAAAGAGCATCTTGGAGTGGCAGCGGCTCTCAGAAGTAAAGATGGGAAGAGGACCACCAATCCCCCTAATTCTGCGCTGACAAATAGTGGAGAAAGGAGTTCGACAGTGTAAAATTGCAAAGAGTTTGAACATATTATCATCTACAGTGCATAATATCATCAAAAGATTCAGAGAATCTGGAAGAATCTTTGCGCGTAAGGGTCAAGGCCGGAAAACCATACTGGGTGCCTGTGATCTTCGGGCCCTTAGACAGCACTGCATCACATACAGGCATGCTTCTGTATTGGAAATCACAAAATGGGCTCAGGAATATTTCCAGAGAACATTATCTGTGAACACAATTCATCGTGCCATCCGCCGTTGCCAGCTAAAACTCTATAGTTCAAAGAAGAAGCCGTATCTAAACATGATCCAGAAGCGCAGACGTCTTCTCTGGGCCAAGGCTCATTTAAAATGGACTGTGGCAAAGTGGAAAACTGTTCTGTGGTCAGACAAATCAAAATTTGAAGTTCTTTATGGAAATCAGGGATGCCGTGTCATTCGGACTAAAGAGGAGAAGGACAACCCAAGTTGTTATCAGCGCTCAGTTCAGAAGCCTGCATCTCTGATGGTATGGGATTGCATTAGTGCGTGTGGCATGGGCAGCTTACACATCTGGAAAGACACCATCAATGCTGAAAGGTATATCCAGGTTCTAGAGCAACATATGCTCCCATCCAGACGACGTCTCTTTTAGGGAAGACCTTGCATTTTCCAACATGACAATGCCAAACCACATACTGCATCAATTACAGCATCATGGCTGCATAGAAGAAGGGTCCAGGTACTGAACTGGCCAGCCTGCAGTCCAGATCTTTCATCCATAGAAAACATTTGGTGCATCATAAAATGGAAGATACGACAAAAAAGACCTAAGACAGTTGAGCAACTAGAATCCTACATTAGATAAGAATGGGTTAACATTCCTATCCCTAAACTTGAGCAACTTGTCTCCTCAGTCCCCAGACGTTTACAGACTATTGTAAAGAGAAAAGGGGATGTCTCACAGTGGTAAGCATGGCCTTGTCCCAACTTTTTTGAGATGTGTTGTTGTCATGAAATTTAAAATCACCTAATTTTTCTCTTTAAACGATACATTTTCTCAGTTTAAACATTTGATATGTCATCTATGTTCTATTCTGAATAAAATATGGAATTTTGAAACTTCCACATCATTGCATTCCGTTTTTATTTACAATTTGTACTTTGTAACTTTCTCATGGTTAAATGGGTAGACCTTTTTATCTCCCAGGAGAACTCACATCAGTTATAGTTACTGCTGTATATACACCACCAGACGCTAATGCTAAGCTTGCAATTGCATGTAGCCATTAGCAAACAGCAGGAAATGCACCCAGAGGCTGCCTTTATTTTTGGGTGATTAAAATCACTCTGTGGCAGCGGGGGCGTGGTCAAGCGCTGGTCTGTGACAGGAGGGCGGAGTCAGGGAAGGTAAGTGGCAGAATCGCTACACCTGATGTCAATTAACCTGTGTTTGTGTGTGTCTTCCCAGTGACCGTGCCCTACTTAAGGAGGGAGAGCGAGAGCAGAGGAGCTCATCCCCAAACTAGACGCCAGTCATGTGTGTGTGTCTGTGTGGTTTAAAAGTTGTTCACTGAACAGTGTGGCAATAAAAGCCCTATTTCCGAACCTGATCTCTGTCCTGCCGTCCTCTGTGCTCCACCCACCCATACAAACCATTACAGTGGTGCCGAAACCCGGGATCTGGAGCGCAGCAGCCGATCAGCCCCATGGAGTCCTCCCCGTTCGCCGAACTGGTCCACGCCCTCGCCACGACCCAGCAAAGCCAGCACCAGGCGCTAGTCACCCTCCAAAAGAAACAGGAACAGCACTTCGAGGCCCTGGTGCTGGCCCAGCAAGAAGATCGTGAGGCGTTCCGGCACCTCCTCGCGTCGGCAGGGTCCACCAGCACTCCCACCGCGGGCCCGTCCCCCCTCACCCTAACCAAGATGGGCCTGCAGGATGACCCCGAGGCATTTATTGCTCTTCAAGCAAGTCGCAGAGACCTCGGGGTGGCCGATGGAGCAGCGCGCGGCGCACCTCCTCCCTCTGCTAACTGGAGAGGCGCAGATGGCCGCACTACAGCTCCCCGCCGACTGCTGGCTGGCCTACGCGGACCTCCGCTGGGCCATCCTCCAGCGTGTGGGGCGCACCCCTGAGCAGCAGCGTCAGCACTTCCACGCTTTACGCTTGGAGGAAGTCGGCCGGCTGTTCGCGTTTGGCCAGCAACTCCGGGACGCCTGCTGGCGGTGGTTGAGGGCCGACAACCGCGACACCGAGGGGATCATCGACCAGGTGGTACTGGAGCAATTCGTCGCTCGCTTGCCAGCAGGAACCACGGAGTGGGTCCAGTGCCACCGCCCGGCATCGCTGGATCAGGCAATCGAGCTGGCGGAGGACCATATGGCGGCTGTCCCGGTGGCAGGACAGCAGACAGCCTCTTCTCTCTCTCTCTCCCCCTCTCCTCCTGTGTCTCGCCCTCGCTCCATTCCCCCACTGCGGAGGCAGGGGCTGGTGCCACCTGTGCTGGTCTGCCGCACCCGCGGTGCCCTCCCATTTTTCCCTTCTGTGTCTGTCTCTCCCCCCCCTCAGGTGAGTGAGCCCCAGAGCACCGGTCCGGAGAGGAAGCCCAGGCCGGTTTGCTGGTGCTGTGGAGAGCTGGGCCACCTCCAACAACAGTGCACGGTAATGGAGGTGGGAGCAGTGGTTCAGATCCCCGACGCGCCAGGAGCTGCACTCGATCAGGCCGGAGCATATCGCATACCGGTGAGTATACAAGGGGATACATATCAGGCGTTGGTTGTAATCAGACCTCAATTCACCAAAGCCTGGTGCAAAACGAGGCATTGGGGGGAGCACAGGGGGTGAAAGTGTTGTGTGTGCACGGGGACGTTCACAGCTACCCTTTGGTGTCGGTCCACATTTTTTCAGAGGGGAAAAATTTATAGTGAAGGCAGCGTTTAATCCTCGCCTTACCCACTCTATGATTTTGGGGACTGATTGGCTGGGATTTCGGGAGTTAATGACACACTTAGTGAAGAGTGGGTCCTGCCATTTAATAGGGGGAGGTCCCGGTGTCGCTTTGGCAGGAGCAGCTGTCGCAGAGCCGTCCACGTCATCTCCGCATCAGAGTGAGGAGCCACCGGCCCCTCCTCTCTCTGTTGGGGAATCCCTCGCGGATTTCCCATTAGAGCAGTCGCGAGATGAAACTCTGCGGCATGCGTTTGACCAAGTGAGAGTAATCAATGGTCAAACGCTCCAGCCGAACGCCACCCCGTCCTTCCCCTACTTCGCGATTATGAAGGATAGATTATACCGAGTGATGCAGGACACTCAAACTAAAGAACGAGTCACGCAGCTTTTAATTCCGAAGAGCTGCCGGGAATTGGTATTCCAGGCTTTAATCCCATGGCTGGACACCTAGGACAGGATAAGACACTAGCCTGAATAATGGCCCAATTCTATTGGCCGGGGATTCGCGGCAATGTCCGTAGGTGGTGTACGGCGTGCCGCAAATGCCAGTTAGTAAATCCAGCAGCCATTCCAAAAGTGCGTTTGTGCCCTCTACCGTTAATCGAGACCCTGTTCAAAAGAATTGGGATGGATCTCGTCGGGCCATTAGATCGGTCAACACGAGGGTACCGCTTTATATTAGTTCTGGTGGACTATGCAACGCGATACCCGGAAGCCTTATCTCAGCATGCAGTATTGCAGAGGCACTCTTCCACGTCATCTCCCAAGTTGGAATCCCGAAAGAGATTCTGACTGATCAAGGCACCTCGTTTATGTCACGAACACTGAACGAACTGTATGGGTTATTAGGTATTAAGCCGATCTGCACCAGCGTGTATCACCCACAAACGGACAGTTTAGTTGAACGGTTTAATCGCACCCTCAAGAACATAATTAAAAAATCCGTAAGTGAGGACGCACGTAACTGGGATAAATGGCTCGAACCCTTGTTATTTGCAGTGCGAGAGGTCCCCCAAGCCTCCACGGGGTTCTCCCCGTTTGAATTATTATATGGGCGTAAGCCATGTGGCATTCTAGATGTGCTGCAAGAAAATTGGGAGGAGGGACCTTCACCAAGTAAAAACGAAATTCAATACGTTATTGACCTGCGTGCAAAACTCCACACCCTCACACACCTAACCCAGGAGAATTTGCGGCAGGCCCAAGAATGACAAACCTGCCTGTACGACAAGGGTATGTACCTTAGAGAGTTCGCACCGGGAGATAAAGTACTCGTCCTGTTGCCCACATCGAGCTCTAAATTAGTCGCCAAGTGGCAAGGACCCTTTGAGGTCACACGGCGAGTCGGGGACGTCGACTATGAGGTGAGGCGAACGGACAGGGGAGAGGCGCTACAGGTTTACCACCTCAATCTACTCAAACTCTGGAACGAGGAGGTCCCCGTAGCATTGGTGTCGGTGGTTCCGGAGAAGGCGGAGCTGGGGCCGGAGGTTCAAAAGGGAACATTGGCATCACGTACCTCTCCGGTCCCCTGTGGAGACCACCTCTCCCCGACCCAACTCACGGAGGCTGCCCAGTTGCAGACCGAGTTTTCAGACGTGTTCTTGCCCCTGCCCGGCCGCACCAACCTCATAGAGCACCACACTGAGACGCTCCCGGGGGTGGTAGTGCATAGCCGCCCTTACAGGCTACCCGAACACAAGAAAAAAGTGGTTCGGGAAGAACTCGAGGCCATGCTCGAAATGGACATCGTCGAGGAGTCCCACAGTGACTGGAGCAGCCCGGTGGTCTTGGTACCCAAGGCCGATGGGTCGGTCCGGTTCGGCGTGGACTATAGAAAAGTCAACGCGGTGTCTAAATTCGACGCGTACCCAATGCCTCGTATTGATGAGTTGCTCGATCGACTAGGCACTGCTCGCTTTTATTCGACACTGGATTTGACGAAGGTATATTTACAGATCCCCTTGACTCCACTATCCCGAGAAAAAACGGCTTTTTCCACACCGTTTGGTTTACACCAATTCGTCACACTTCCGTTTGGGCTGTTTGGGGCGCCCGCTACGTTTCAGCGGCTGATGGACAGGGTCCTCTGCCCCCATGCCACCTACGCGGCTGCCTACCTCGACGACATCATCGTCTATAGTAATGACTGGCCGAGGCACCTCGAACATCTGAGGGCCGTCCTTAGGTCGCTGAGGCGAGCGGGTCTCACGGCCAACCCGAAGAAGTATGCGATTGGGCGGGTGGAAGTACAGTATCTGGGCTTCCATTTGGGCAACGGGCAGGTGCGTCCCCAAATTAACAAGACCGCAGCAATTGTGGCCTGCCTGAGGCCTAAGACCAAAAAGGGGGTGAGACAGTTCCTGGGGCTGGCTGGCTATTATCGTAGGTTTATACCTAATTATTCGGACGTCACCAGCCCGCTGACTGATCTGACTAAAAAGGGGGCACCAGATCCGGTCCAGTGGACGGAGCAATGCCAGCGGGCTTTTTCGGAGGTAAAGGCCGCACTGTGTGGGGGCCCACTTTTACACTCCCCTGACTTTTCTCTCCCCTTTATGTTGCAGACGGATGCATCGGACAGAGGGCTGGGGGCTGTTTTGTCCCAGGAGGTGGAGGGGGAGGACCGCCCAGTCTTATACATCAGTAGGAAGCTGTCGGTGCGGGAGGGGCGCTACAGCACTATCGAAAAAGAATGCCTGGCAATCAAGTGGGCGGTCCTTGCCCTCCGTTACTACCTGCTGGGGCGCCCTTTCACCCTCTGTTCGGACCACGCGCCCCTCCAGTGGCTCCATCGCATGAAGGATGCCAACGCGTGGATCACCCGTTGGTATCTAGCACTCCAACCCTTTAATTTCAAGGTGGTCCACAGGCCGGGGACGCAGATGGTCATGGTGGACTTCCTCTCCCATCGGGGGGGGTCAGCTGCAGGCCGGACGGCCTCCTGGCCTGAGTCGGGCGGTGGGGGTATGTGGCAGCGGGGGCATGGTCAAGCACCGGTCTGTGACAGAAGGGCGGAGTCAAGGAAGGTAAGTATAACTGCCTCTGTGTCAGTTGATGCTGTCTAATAGAAGTTCCTACCTATTTTATTTTTTGGTTCCTACCTACCTGCATGTAAGTTAATGATGCGGAACTAATGTTTGGTGTAGCGCCGTTTTCCGCCTGGACATATTTGACCGTTACACCCATTTAGAAAAGGCACCGCTGCTTAAGTGCTACTGCAGAGAGTTGTTGGAAATATGTTTAAGTAACTGCAAATCAGCGAAAGTACTCATAATTTGATCTGACTAAAAATTATTCGTGTTCCTTTTGTCTTAAGTTATTTAGTGTTTGTTTACAGTGTACTGTAACCAGCTAAGGCTAAATGTGTGTGTGTGTTTTGCTGACTGCTTTGTATTGTTGTACAGCTGATGAAGATTTGTATATGATAGAGTTAATTTGCATTACAGTATTAAGAGACAAGAAAACGAATTTGATAACAATTTATTGTATTTTGTATCTTTTTGACATTCAGTTCTCACGTTGGTTTACCCCATTTGTTGGAATAAATCATCAGTACCATTAAGAACGAGTTGCTGTCTGTTCGTGCACATCAGAGGGAGTTATAGTAAGTGGCAGAATCGCTACACCTGATGTCAATTAACCTGTGTTTGTGTGTGTCTTCCCAGTGACTGCGCCCTACTTAAGGAGGGAGAGCGAGAGCAGAGGAGCTCATCCCCGAACTAGACGCCGGTCATGTGTGTGTCTGTGTGGTTTAAAAGTTGTTCACTGAACAGTGTGGCAATAAAAGCCCTATTTCCGAACCTGATCTCTGTCCTGCCGTCCTCTGTGCTCCACCCACCCATACAAACCGTTACACACTCCAACTTGAAGACAGTACTTCCCAGACTGCATCAACATGTTACCTGCCACACAAGAGGAAATAAGACACTGGACCATGTTTACTCCAACATAGCTGGAGCTTACAAAGTTACACCCCTCCCCCATATAGGACAGTCAGATCACCTTTCTCTGTTTCTCACCCCTAAGTACTCACCACTCATCCAGCAGCCATGATGCTGTAATTGATGCAGTATGTGGTTTGGCATTGTCATGTTGGAAAATGCAAGGTCTTCCCTGAAAGAGACGTCGTCTGGATGGGAGCATATGTTGCTCTAGAACCTGGATATACCTTTCAGCATTGATGGTGTCTTTCCAGATGTGTAAGCTGCCCATGCCACATGCACTAATGCAACCCCATACCATCAGAGATGCAGGCTTCTGAACTGAGTACTGATAACAACTTGGGTTGTCCTTCTCCTCTTTAGTCCGAATGACACGGCGTCCCTGATTTCCATAAAGAACTTCAAATTTTGATTTGTCTGACCACAGAACAGTTTTCCACTTTGCCACAGTCCATTTTAAATGAGCCTTGGCCCAGAGAAGATGTCTGCGCTTCTGGATCATGTTTAGATACGGCTTCTTCTTTGAACTATAGAGTTTTAGCTGGCAACAGCGGATGGCACGGTGAATTGTGTTCACAGATAATGTTCTCTGGAAATATTCCTGAGCCAATTTTGTGATTTCCAATACAGAAGCATGCCTGTATGTGATGCAGTGGCCCGAAGATCACAGGCACCCAGTATGGTTTTCCGGCCTTGACCCTTACGCGCAAAGATTCTTCCAGATTCTCTGAATCTTTTGATGATGATATGCACTGTAGATGATATGTTCAAACTCTTTGCAATTTTATACTGTCGAACTCCTTTCTCCACTATTTGTCAGCGCAGAATTAGGGGGATTGGTGGTCCTCTTCCCATCTTTAATTCTGAGAGCCGCTGCCACTCCAAGATGCTCTTTTTATACCCAGTCACGTTAATGACCTATTGCCAATTGACCTAATGAGTTGCAATTTGGTCCTCCAGCTGTTCCTTTTTTGTACCTTTAACTTTTCCAGCCTCTTATGCCGCTTTTCCACTACAAATGCGGCTGAGTCAGGCTGAGCCGTGCCGTGCTGAGTCGAGCTGAGTGGGGCTGTTGGAGTTGCATTTCGACTACAACCGCGCTGAACCGTGCTGGCTGGAAGTGGGTGGACACATTGGGTGGAGTTAGCGAAAGTGGGTGGACGTCAGGTGATGTCGTTAAGCAGCGCAAACAGTGACATCAGTGAGCTTTTAAGCGGTAGTCTCACGACCCGGATAGTAAACAATAAACATGGAGGACATGGAGTCGTTAGTGTTGCTGGTCTTGGTGCTGTGGCTTGTTGTCACCGACAATGCGGACAGATACTGGCAAGCGCGTATAGATGAGGCGAGGCACATAAGGCTTCAGAAATTCTCGTAATTCGTAATTCTTCTCCTTCCGGGTTTGCGGTGTTTACAGATCCCAGCGCGCTCGCGGGGCGTGTGTGGGCATGTGAGGACACTCCTCCTCACCAATCAGTGCACAGGGGAGTGTCTGCTCACGCCCCCAGCCTCACTCGGCACGGTTTGGCTCGCTTCAGCCCCACTCCAAAACGGTGCGAGTTTTAGGGGCTAAGTAGGGCTGAAGCGAGCTAAGTCGTGCTGGTTTTTGGTAGTCGAAATGCGAGCCGTGTCGGGCTGAAGTGAGCTGAAGCGAGCTGAAGTGAGCTGAAAAAGGGTAGTGGAAAAGGGCCATTAGTGCCCTGTCCCAACTTTTTTGGGATGTGTTGCTGTCACGAAATTTCAAATGAGCCAATATTTGGCGTGAAATTTCAGAATGTCTCACTTTCGACATTTGATATATTGTCTATGTTCTATTGTGAATACAATATCAGTTTTTGAGATTTGTAAATTATTGCATTCCGTTTTTATTTACAATTTGTACTTTGTCCCAACTTTTTTGGAATCAGGGTTGTATACTGAATGGGTGTTGTTTGACCTCACTGAGGCAAGGGGAGATGAATACAGTAGTCTCACCCATGAAATAAAGTCAAACTTCTCTAAGGTGTAAAAGAAATACCTCTACTCCACGTGATCAAAGGCCTTTTCCACATCTAAGGATATCACAGCTTGAGGCACAGAGGACACAGGGGAATGGTAGATTGTATTAAAAAGTCATCTTAAGTTTGTGCCTATTTTTAATAAATCCTGTTTGGTCAGGAGAGAGAATGGTTGGGAGCACCGTTTCCAAACGAAGGGTGAGCATTTTAGACAGCAGTTTGAAATCCACATTTAACAGACTAATTGGGTGGTAAGAAGAGCAACAAGAGGATCCTTTTTTTTTTTAATTATAGAAATAGAAGCTTGATTAAGTGTTTGGGGTAGGCTAAGAGATTCAAAAGCTTCATTAAACATATCTATTAAAATGGGGGCTAATTTATGTTGGAATTTCTTATAAAACTCAACTGGATAGCCGTCCGGCCCTGGACATTTGCCACCTTGTATCCTTGCATAGATGAGATAGCAACAGAAAAGTTCAGCAATAGTTTCTCCAGCTCTTTAACCCTATCAGAATAGACCAGAGGAATTTCAAGCAAAGTGAAAAAACGGTCAAAATCTTGTGTATCTGAAACTGTTTCAGATGTTTATAGTGAAGCATAATAATTTTTGAGTTCATCCTTAATTCTTATATAGGGTCTGAAGCATATAAGGATGTCCGAATTTGAGGAATTTGGTGAGAAGTGTTCTGTCGTAATTGGTGAGCCAATAATCTCCCAGCCTCATCACCCTGCTCACTTAAAAAATCATACAATGTGATTTTCTGGATTTTTTTTTTTAGATTCTGTTTCTCACAGTTGAAGTGTATCTACGATAAAAAATTACAGACCTCTCCATTCCTTGTAAGTGGGAAAATTTGCAAAATCAGTAGTGTATCAAATACTTATTTTCCACACTGTAAGCTTTTAATGTTTCCCACAATACAGACGTGGAAACGTCAGGGGTCTTATTTATACTTAGAAACATATCGATTTGAGTAGAAATCCATTCCACAAAGTTTTCATCTGAAAGTAAACGCGTATTAAAACGTCATGGCATATGTGGATGGACAGAACCCCTAAACCCCTAAAATGGCAACAGGAACATGGTCAGAAATGACCGAAGCCTCATAAGCATGAGCCCACGGAGGGGAGAATTCTGTTATCAACCAAAAAATAGTCTATCCGAGTAAATGTGCGATGCACATGGGACAAATAAGACTACACTTTATCAGTGGGATTCAAAAAATGCCAGGGATCTGAGACTGCAAACTCATTCATGAAGCCATTAATTACTTTAGCAGATCTTGAAGGCATAGTAACCTTCGTGGATGAACGGTCCAGCCCTGGGCTCAATCAACAGTTAAAGTCACCTCCTAAAATGAGGAGGTGTGAAGACATATCGGGGAGGTTAGAAAAGAGTTGCCTAAAAAAAAAATAAAAAATCTGCGTTGTCCCAATTAGGAGCATACACATTCACAAGAAGGACCAGTGTATTGTACATCTTACCAGTAACAAATATCTACCATTTGGATCGGAGGTCACATCAGACCAAATAAAGGGAACTGATTTATGTAGCAAAATCACAACTCCTCTGGACTTGCTATGAAATTAGGAATAATAGGTCCACCCAGCTCTAATTCTTGGATAAACAGATGATTTCAAGTGTGTTTTTTGGAGAAAGACAACTTGAGCCTCCAAATGTTGAAGATGCTGTACAATCCTACTGCGTTTTACTGGAGAGTTGAGACCTTCGCAGTTCCAACTAACAAACTTAAGCTCTTTTCGATCAGTATGTTGAATTAACCTGGGCTGGACCATTTGAAACTAGTGTGGAAAAGTAAAGACAACAGTGACATTAATGGGTGAACAAACTTTACAGTAAAATGGAAGATTACACTGACCGGCAACACAACCAGCAAGAAAAAAGAAAACATGTAAGACCAACCTACCATAGCAGCCATTGAATTTTGTTTCGTTCCTGCCGCACGCCATGCGACTGCCGTGCAGTTCCCAGCTGAAAGCCAGGGGGCTGCCATGCAGGGCTCAGACCCCCTCCCTCTCCTATTTTAATTCTAAACATGCCCATTCATTCGATTCCATGATGTCGCCATTAGATGGCGCTTCTCTCATTAAAAAAAAACATTACTTGAAATGTTGTGTGAAGCTGTTGTACTGCACTTTATTCTGGTTTTCAGATGAACCATCTGAAAGTTTTTTTTTGGGGGGGGGGGTACATCTTACCTTCTCCGAATAAGTAATGGTTACTACCATAAGTGATATTAATTACCTTTGATTAGTAATTATCAGGTATTACCTACTAACAAGAGATAATTTTACCCAATTTCAATGAGAAAGTACGTAGCTGTTGAATAGATACATAAATGTGAGGTAAATTTTACCCAATTTAAGTATTTCATAGCTTTTTATTTCAGTTATTTTATACTCAATATATGGAATTAAATCTACCCCAAACAAGTCAATGAAAATTGTTACCTCAGATTTATTGGGTAAATTCTATACGGTAGGTTACTTTTTTCAGTGCAGGAGTAGGCGAAACTGCGGGTCTTGGTAGTCTGGTGGTTACTGCACATGTCTTGTACCGGTAACTCCTGAAACATGGTTTGATTCTTGCCTTGGGTTTTTCACCCTCACTCCTCTCTCCCTGTTTTCTGCCAACCTCTATTGAGGTATTTCACCTGACGTCACAGGGTCACGTGACGCCCCGGTGTCCACCATTTTGGACGGCAAGCTAGTTAATGTCAACAACAGTAGCTAGTATGTTACTGTAGCAATATTTACGTTCAGTCATTTGGATGACTGTTAAAACCTTTCAGTCTCAAGTTTTTCCTTTACTGGATTTACTA
Organism: Neoarius graeffei; assembly: GCF_027579695.1. Classification (NCBI taxonomy): domain Eukaryota; kingdom Metazoa; phylum Chordata; class Actinopteri; order Siluriformes; family Ariidae; genus Neoarius; species Neoarius graeffei. The sequence goes on from NC_083588.1 coordinate 25,566,508, forward strand.
GTTTACTGAGCGAGCGCGCGATGGCTCCCGGCTCGGCCGGAGAGCGCGCGATGGCTCCCGGCTCGGCCGGAGAGCGCGCGATGGCTCCCGGCTCGGCCGGAGAGCGCGCGATGGCTCCCGGCTCGGCCGGAGAGCGCGCGATGGCTCCCGGCTCGGCCGGAGAGGGCGCGATGGCTCCCGGCTCGGCCGGAGAGGGCGCGATGGCTCCCGGCTCGGCCGGAGAGGGCGCGATGGCTCCCGGCTCGGCCGGAGAGGGCGCGATGGCTCCCGGCTCGGCCGCCGAGCGCGCTAGCTCAGTAAACTAGTAAATCCAGTAAAGGAAAAACTTGAGACTGAAAGGTTTTAACAGTCATCCAAATGACTGAACATAAACATTGCTACAGTAACATACTAGCTATGATGTTGTTGACATTAGCTAGTGCTAACAGCTAGCTGCTAGTACACTGCTACAACACAGACACCGACCCTAATAATACAGTTCTTAGTCATTGCCTGGTCACAGCAAATTTATAACGGGCCATGTCTCAACAGACTAAGAAGTTATTTCAATGCCATTTAATAACATTTTGTTTATCCTGAGGACCGAAAGTAAATGAAAATGTGAACAAACCTTAGCTGTAATCAGATGGCGACCACCGGCTCCAGGGACGACCCGCTGATGTAGGCATGTTACCCAGCCTGACACAAAATATTTGTAGGCATCCAAACTCTTATACGCTTTCAGATCAATACCTGTGTATGGCGATGGGTTTTTAATGACATAGGTATACAGATCATGTGGGCCGAAGTCAGGTAAAGACGAGGGCTTCGTGTACTTCCGTACGTCAGTGAGCAATCCTGGTGGAAGCAGGTAAACGTCGTTCTCTAAGCCTGCTAACCTCAATTTTTGCAAATACCTCTCCCTCTGCTCGCCCTGTAAATGCCCTACGTCGCTGGATAGTGAAGGTGTTTTCTGCATCTCGCTCCTTTTTCTTTTATGTTTTTCGTTTGTCGCCTTCCTCGCATTCAAACTGATTCGAGCCGTGCCGTCCAAAATGGCAGTATCACGTGACTTGGTCACGTGAGTGAAATACCTCAATACCAGCTACTGTTAAACAAAGGCAAACTCGCTCAAAAATAAATATTTAAAAAAAAAAGTGACTCTTGCAATGAAGCACTGTGCACTTTTTAGTGTTACATGTAGGTCCTGCTTTCAAATAGGCTAGACAATATTAAATAGTGGCAATGTTGGGATGACTGAAAACAGACTTTTTTTTTTGCTTATAAGACTTTACTAACTACTGAAATCTATTACAAGTTGAATGTAGCCACTGATTAGTGTTTCATGAAGTAGGCCTTATAGGGCACGCTAAACAACATGCTTGTGATGAAAGTACCGAAGAGCTTAATTGTTTGAATCAGTGTATCATTCGTTCTTTCTATTTTCAAATGGCAATCAAAAATAAAAAAAATGAAAAAGTGACTGGTTATTTTGTTATTTGTTTTTATTTTAACACAAAAAATGAAAAAAAAAAGATTGGTTTTTCATATTTTTTTTATATGAGCCTAAAATTGAAATGAAAAGTCTTTTTTTTTTCATTTTTTGATTGCCAATTAAAAATGGAAAGAACGAATGATACACAATCCGTGTATCATTCGTTCTTTCTTCTTTTTCAGTAATACGCAATGACTCGGCCAGGCCCTTTCTTTAGTGTAATAAGAGACAGTAGAGAGGTTCATGCCATTTGTCTATTTTTATTAAAATGTGCACACATACCGGTACAGTGTAATCACAAAACAGTATTGTATTTGAACTGACAAGAGACAGTTACCGTATCATTTCCCACTATGCCCTCCTTTGTTCCTAATAACCAGATTTATCACGTTTAATTATTAACAATTATAATAACAATAAATCAATATAAAACCCCGACATCTACAGAAGATTTTCAACAAATAGGGGGCAGGGAAGCTTGCACACTCCAGCAGCGAGTGATCTGTGATGAGATGATTTTGAGAAGCAAAAAAAACAAACAAACCGCTCAACAGCAGCAAATGTGGGTTAAAGCAGAACATTTCGTTAGGTAAAATCATTTTAGAAATCATTACATTCTTGTTTTTTCAATAAAAATAATATTTTTTAACTTTATAATGCTTATTTACGTACCGGGGCTCTGTCAGTCATTGATAGCCCAACTAATCACAGCGCTGTGGTTCTTTTCCTGATCCTTGGCATTGTTTTTTTTTTCTTTCTTTGTTGATAATGTGTTACCATATGTGATAAACACGGTTCATTAAAAGGCCCAGAGATTTTCACTTCTGCTGCATGCCCCTCCTCTCTGCAAAAATTGTGTATTCCTCTCAAGGTGCTGTCTCCATTGTATTGTGAACAGCCACTTCACCCCCCACTGAGGTTGCTATTCATGAATGGTAATTTGGTTTTAGGTTACACCCCAATTTCAATGACAATTTACTCTGCCAAGCTCACAATGTCAGAGGACAGAGGACTGGAATTAGTGCCCCAAAAAACACAATTTCAGCTTGGAAAAACTACAGACGGTATAACTTCAGGAAGAAAATAAACATTTATTTCACACTAAGAAAAGCAGGCTCACTACACATGGAGGCTATACAAAGCACAGAAATGTAGCATACAGTTTTCCCATCTAGCAGTTTCCACATTCCCATGGTGAGTCTTTCCTACGGTACATTTGCCACAGGTGTATTTGTGGCAGCGTACACAAAGTTCAGTGCTTCTGTTATTATTGCAGAGTATGTGCACCTGGCACTGTCTTTTTCTTCTGAGAAACTTTCATCTCACGCTGCTGTTTGTGTTCTTCCCCTTGTGCCTTTTCCTGCAAAAGCCTGTTTTGAAGTTCCTCTGCAAGCTCCAGCATGAACAATTGGCGACTTTCTTTGGATCCTGTACATGCTGTGTACAAGACGTGCATTTGTGACAGCCATGCCAAGCAGTAGAGATGCACCGATACCACATTTGTGAAAACCGATACGAGTATGAGTACTATCATTTCAGTACTTGCCGATACCGAATACTACCGATACCGATACTGTTGATGTTATTAAAATATAGGCTACCTACATATCTATAATCTAACACCCGCGGGCCGCCGCAATGCTCGCAACCACCCACTACAACTCTGCGCACTGACATTCAGTACCCAGCAGAGGGAGACAACTAGTCATGAACGAGTGTATAGAGAAGAAGACTCAGCCGTTACAACCAAACGCAGCATCGCGTCCCGTGCTCGTGGAGCTCCATTCCTGTAGATGGGACGTCAATTTCCTTGGTCTTAGCGTTGCCCTCAACTGAAACAAGTTGGAAAACTCAATCAGCCATTTCTTAAAGCTTTCTCTCTCACTCTTAAACTCTCCCGGTTGGACTCGTACTTAAAAACTCTGCCGGTTGGACTCGTACTTAAAAACTCTGCCGGTTGGATTTACCTATACAAAAATCCGATTTTCATTTGTTTGTTAGTGAGTAGCCTGTCCTACAAAACCCTTACCTAGGCGAATAGCCAACATTAAAAAAGGACAACGTTGGGGATCTTAGTGTAGGCCTATCTGCGTATGGCAGCGAAAGGGAGTGGAGTGTGGAGAGATGTTTAAAATGACAGTGTTGGGGAAAGATGTTGTGAAGGCACTGTTTCATGACTACGCAAACACATCTTCGTCATGGAAAAATGGGTTGTTGTCGAACAATTTTTTTTGTCTTCTGACGAAATTAGCCTACGCTCAATGCTTGAGATTTACAATTTTTTTCCTGGGAGAGGCTTTTTTTCCTCGAACGGACGCTGGCAAAAGGCGCTTCACGGAACACTATCGGGGCATGGTATAGCCTATCATATTATGCTCAAGCCTGAGCTCAACAATGCTTCAGTTTTTTTTTATCTCTCGAATGGAACAAAAAGCGCTGCGGGGAACATTGGTATCGGCGCATGGGATCGGCACTGGTATCGGTTCATGGTATCGGCAACTGTTTGACAAGTACGAGTATGAGTATATTAGTGGAGTATCGGGGCCGATGCCGATGCCAGTATCGGTATCGGTGCATGCTTATCAAGCAGATTGTAAAACACAGCCATGGGCCATCTCCGTGTTCCTGCACGCAGCGAGTAGTTGCGTAATTTCTGGTCCATGATATCAACGTTGCATTTGAAATGGTTGTAATCAACAACAGTGTTTGGTTTTTGTTTTTGGGTGTCCACAATTTCCACTTTCTGATGCATGGTGCTCAGAAGACAAACAGATTTCTTTTTTTTTGTTGCAAACACCATCAGCAAGGCACTTCCAGATGTGAACACCTGTGTGGAGTACAACAAGCGCCCCGAGGTTTCCTTTGCAGTTGCTGGTAGCTCCTGACGATTTTTGTTGATAGTGCCAAGCAGAGTTGTTTTTCGTTGAAGAAGCCTGTTAGCCAAAGACAGAGAGGTGAAGAAATTATCCATAGTTACAGTCCTTCCCTGGTCCATATGGTAAATGGTTCCATCAATTTCAAAACAACATTCTCTGATAGCCTCTCTCCCGTTGGACGAGTGGGATCTTTTCCCAAGTAAGGGATGGCATTACACATGTATTTTGTGTCCAGATCTGCTGCAATCCAAAACTTGATTCCAAACTTGTCAGGGTTGGATGCGATGTACTGCAGAAAGGGACAACGAACCTTTGAAGGAAATAACTGCTCATGCATGGTAACATGTTGCCCTGGACTGTAGGATGACACACAATTCTGAACAAACTCCTGCCAGATGTCTGAAATTGCTGCAAATTTGTCCGTTTGTATGCGCTCCTTGCGGGTGTCCTTGTTGTCGAAAAAAAAGGGAAAACAGATAAATGAGCAAAGAATCAACAATAATATTAACAATAAAATAAAATCAGGGTCTCATGGACCAGGCAAGGCACCTGGGAGTCTATAGTATTGTAAACAGTCTAGCTGAAAGATGGAAGTACATGATATAAACACTCTGGTGCACTCGTCTCACATAAGACAGACAACTCACAGTTACTTACAATTCTTACTGATGTAGTCGGCAAGGCCGCAGTAGGATCTTCAAATCTGTGTGATGTCCCATCTGGCATAGTGATTGAGTGTTACTGGGTAGAGAAGTCCAAACTTAACATCTGGGTAGGAGCAGAGATTGCGTTTCACTATACCAAACGCAGCTCATTTCTTGGCAACAGAGGACGTGTAATCGGGGAATACGGAGATCCTTTTGCCTTTGTAAAGAAGGGACGAGGATTCTCCAGCTTGCTGTAGAATCTTCAGCTCACTGTAGAATCAGGTTGTGAACATGGAAGTAGTGTATCTTTGCAACAACGGGCCAAGGTGGGCTCCCCCCTTTAGGTTTCTCTCTCAGGGCCTGGTGGGCACGGTCAAGTGGGGCTTCTCGTTAAGTCCGAGCAGGTCCTGCAGTTGTGGAGTGATAAAATCAGTGGCACGAGGTCCCTCAAGTCCCTCTGGTACACCAATCTGGTATGTTATTCCTTCTGGACCTACCTTCCAGGTCCTCACACCTGTCATCCAGACATTTCACTTGCGAGATTAGCATGCTAACCGTAGCCTCCAGCTCGTTTATCCGAGTACTGCGATCTGTAGCCACCTGCTCAAGGTCTCGCATTGTCACCTCATGAGCATCCACTTCAGTCCTCGTCTCACAGCCGATATTTCAGAGCGCAGACTCATAGAAAGGGTGGTGATTTTCCTGAATATCACTCTTAAGAGAATCCCTCTCCACACAGGACCTCATTTTCACAAAGAAACTGCCCACGTTGCAGTTCATGTTGTCATTTTAATGTCACAAGTCTTAGCATTGTGTTCTGTTCAGTTCAGTACAGTTTAGTCCAGCTGTCTTAACTGTGCAGTTTGAGGTGTGTTCTTTTACTCATGAAAGATAGATACTGAAGGCAAGGCATATTTAGTGTAGTATGCAAGTTGTATACAGATTGTTGAGAAGCTGTTTGACATGATTAATTGTTCTTGATTGTATTTTACAAGAATTTCATTACTTGAAATTCTTGATGCAGTGGCTTTAATAGACATATAGCCATCTCTAGTCATTGTTCAAGAAAAAAGGAAACTGAATTCAGGGTAGGAATGAGGATTTTATTTTGCAAAAAAATAATTACATAAATTTAATTTAAATGTCAGTTACTGAATGTGTTTGACACTGCACTGACTTTAATAAAAGCCTTTTGTTGTAAGGCCATCTCTTGTCTCAGCCATTTCTATACTGGCAATTTTCAGGTTTTTTTTTTTTTTTCATTTTGAAATGTAAGATTTTTAAATTTGCTTTTAGTAGCGTTATATTGTAAAGATGACATTCTACAGTACTTTGTTACATTTTATGGTAATAAACTGTTTATGGAGATTACAGTAAGAACACTAAAATAGCAGCAAATAGTATTATACTGTAAAACTTATTCTATACAGTAGAGTACTGTAATTTTTTTTACAGTAATTAACTGTTGCACATTACAGTTGGTACATTGTAGAAAAACAGTTTCAAGCTGGCAACTGTAGCTGCCAGTGGTTTACTGTAATTTATCAGGGAAATTTGTTATATCAATACTATTGCTAACCATATTACTCATCTACATTTACTCATTATTCATCTACATCCTGTAGTATGGCAATAATCTGATGCAACAAACTATGACTGAGCAGTCACACTTTTGACAAACTTTGTTACAGAGCTCCTGAGATAAAGAATTAGATGAAGAAAATCAACATGGTATGTAAAGTGTGTATGTATTTGTGTGTGTGTGTTATATAAGAAACAACTTCATTCTGATCTAACAAATATTAAAAATTTAGCTGTTTGCAGTCCACTGGACAATGCTTTGTGGGTGTGCATCAGAGGGACTGTATGTAATGAAGTAGCTGATCACAGTACTCAGAACTGCGCTGTTTCTCTTTCACTTCCTTCGCTTTCTGATGCAGGAGAACAGGCTCCATAACACTGCTGGCTTTCAGAATCTCTGGACAGAAGGAGGAGATAAACAGACTCATAACCGAGTTTCTTCTTTGTTGTCTCTCAGTTTAGATAATATGTTCACCAGCTTATCTTAAAATCAACCCAACATCTGTGATCTTTGCAACAAAAAATGGCAGCTGAAAAACATAAAAACTCCAAAGAGTGCTGAACCCAAGTACCCATCATAGACTAATGATGTTTGTTAGTGTTTGTCTTCACTCAGGGGATGACGAGATACTGGTTATGTGGGAGAAGATATCAGATAAGAACCTATAAACTATCAATGAAAGTTTCAACAAATTTGACCCGTCCTTGGTTCAAGATTATTGCCTGTTAGAGAAAATGTAAACCCCTGAAGGGCAACACATGGCCACAAAGCTAGAATTTGCTCACTAGAAGTAACTTTGTCTGAAATGCAGAAAACAAATAAGGCTATAAGTTGTGATTTAGACTAGGCCTTTCCTGGATACTGATTTTGTACCAAATCATGATTACAATAACCTGTTGACATTATTATTTAATTGTTTTATCTCATTACGAGCCCTAAATTGCCCCATCCCAACTTTTTTTCGGAATGTGTTGCAAGGCCTGAAATGCAGGAATGGATGTTTATTAACAAATGAAATGAAGTTGACCAGACAAAACTTGAAGCATCTTGGGTCTGCACTGCACTGTCTGCAGTGAAATACAATTCCAAGTAAATTTAGAAATAGCTGATTTTTTTTTTAATTTGCATTTTCCATACCATCTCAACTTCTTCTGAATTGGGGTTGTATGTTTGAGTGCAACCACATTTTTATTTATTTTTTTACTGACATGCCTGTTGTGTTTTCAGAATGAGGCACATGTTAGGTGAACTCCAAGAATTATAGCTCCGGTGTGGAAGAGTTCTGAAGTTCCCTGCAGGTTAGGTGACCGGGACAACCCCCTTAACATTTTTGCTTCTAGTTTTTTTTCTGTCTGGGTTTTTTTTTGTATAATAGTTTTTGTTCACACTACTTTTTGTATAATACTTCTTGTTTACACTTGTTACTTCTTTCAGCTCAGTGACTGTGTATGTACATACTGTCATGTGGTTTAGGATTTGTTTTCAGTAAGCGATTACTGTATATCTATAACCTCAATTCCGATAAAGTTGGAATGCTGTGAAAAACAAGTAAAAACAGAATGTGATGATTTGCAAATCATGGAAACCTTTTTTTTTTAAATTTGCATTTTCCGTACCATCCCAACTTTTTTCTGTTTTGGGGTTGTATAATCATGTTATCTTATCAGCTAAATGAGGATGGGTTCCCTACTGAATCTGGTTCCTCTCAAAGTTTCACTGCAGGAGATTCACTCTTAATATGAAAATAGCTTAACTTTTAAGATGAAAATAGCTTTTTTACTTACAGGAAAGATTTTGGGTGAGCCAGATTCTTATTATTTGTTAGCCAAATAAATAAATAAAGATTCACAGTGGGGTCCAGAACAGGACACATTCCCTCTGCTGAGAAGTTCCTCTTAAGATTTCCTCCTCTTTACCACCATATTGAGCTGTTTTCTTACCACTGTCACCCTTGGCTTGCTCACTGTGGGGGTGTCCATAAAGCTGCTGTTTTGACAATTTCTATTGTAAAAAGCACTATGAAAATCTATTCTCTACTAGGCTCATGGCAAAGCTAAAGAAACAAATAGACATTAAAAAGTACTGGCTGATTGACTACATTTATCGCAAGAGGTACATTATCAAAATTTGATTATTCACTGAATTATTCTTTTAACAATTTTACTAGTAAAGTTTTATAACAGGCACAATTTGATTTGAGGATGACACCTATTGTAATTTCAGTGTGTTGGCAGAATGTCAAAGTTCTTGAGCTTCTTGATCTTAAAATATTTGTGTTTAACTCAACTCCGCTCTCTACAATTGAACAATCAACAGCTATTGCTGACGGAGAATTCATATGCACATCCTCTCATTGCTTAAATTTTGAAATAAGTGTGTCTATATGTCTTCAGATATCAAGTAAACACATTTTAGGACAAATCATTTTAGGACCTGGATATACTCTATTACACATGACAACTGGGGGAAAAAAATCTGGCTTTGCCAAATGCTGTAACATTTTAGTAATGTCACAAAAAACAGTAATGTTTTAATATCAAGATTAAACCTTACCCAGTGTCATAAGCTGGATTTCATGGTCAGGGTCATCCAAGTACAGCAACAAATGTTGGAAAAGAAACTCCAGACTGGGGTGGTATGTGTGTGTGTTATATTTTTTGTCCAAAGATGAGAGCCACACACCAAGAGTTTTCAGAGCTTCAATACGTACTTCCTTGCTGCTGTCATCTATCCGTTTTAAAAGCTCTAAAATACACACAGAAGGATACAACATATAACGCGCATAATACAGAGATAAATGGAATGTATTCAGAAATGTATTAATTTCCCATTTTAAGAAAAGAAAAGCTTGTGATTGAGAGAGTGAAGGTTGTATCCGAGTAGATCTTGTTGAACATGTCAAGGTGAAGCTGTGTTGCAGATGTTTTCAAGTGTTGTGTGTGTGTACCTGGGAAGATCTTGTTGTGTGTGTCTGGGTTAAGGCATCCATCTGTAACAGTAATGAATGAGGATACTGATCTACAGGCCAACAGGCGAGAGAGTTGGGAGTCTTCCTCCAGTGCTGAAATTATATAAGTACTGAATTCTGTCTCCATATTGAGAACCTAACATAAAAAACACACCAACCAACATATGACCAAGGCTGTAGCAACACTTCAAGGATTTTTTTTTTGGCATAAAACAACCAAGGACTGAAGTGAAAGGAACCGTTATGACTGAAACTGTCTGAGTTGGAGGAGAGGGAAGCGATGGGGCAGGCTTCCCTTCAACATGTACAGTGGTGTGAAAAAGTGTTTGCCCCCTTCCTGATTTCTTATTTTTTTTGCATGTTTGTCACACTTAAATGTTTCAGATCATCAAACAAATTTAAATATTAGACAAAGATAACACAAGTAAACACAAAATGCAGTTTTTAAATGAAGGTTATCATTATTAAGGGGGGAAAAAATCCAAACCTACATGACCCTGTGTGAAAAAGTGATTGCTGCCCCCCGTTAAAACATAAATTAACTGTGGTTTATCACATCTTTGGAAAGCTGAGTTCAATTTATCTCGCCACACCCAGGCCTGATTACTGCCACATCTGTTCTCAATCAAGAAATCACTTAAATAGGACCTGCCTGACAAAGTGAAGTAGACCAAAAGATCCTCAAAAGCTAGACATCATGCTGCGATCCAAAGAAATTCAGGAACAAATGAGAAACAAAGTAATTGAGATCTATCAGTCTGGAAAAGGTTATAAAGCCATTTCTAAAGCTTTGGGACTCCAGCGAACCACAGTGAGAGCCATTATCCACAAATGGTGACAACATGGAACAGTGGTGAACCTTCCCAGGAGTGGCCAGCTGACCAAAATTACCCCAAGAGCGCAGCGACGACTCATCCAAGAGGTCACAAAAGACCCCACAACATCATCCAAAGAACTGCAGGCCTCACTTGCCTCAGTTAAGGTCAGTGTTCATGACTCCACCATAAGAAAGAGACTGGGCAAAAATGGCCTGCATGGCAGAGTTCCAAGACGAAAACCACTGCTGAGCAAATAGAACATAAAGGCTCGTCTCAGTTTTGCCAGAAAACATCTTGATGATCCCAGGACTTTTGGGAAAATACTCCGTGGACTGACGAGACAAAAGTTGAACTTTTTGGAAGGTGTATGTCCCATTACATCTGGCTTAAAAGTAACAGCATTTCAGAAAAGCACGGGCGCAGATAGAGGGTGGGACGGGGGGGATTCGTCCCACCCAGATTTAAATTCACCTCGTTCGGTCCCCCCCACTTATAGGGAGGAAAAAACGTCTATGCTGTCTTTCTTTGCATAAGGCAAACCTCACGGAAAAATCAAAAGACTAATTACCATTCAGTTTATTGAGGTGCACAGCAGTACATACATAGTTGCAACTGCGCAGACTGCACAGGTTGCGAGCTCGAGCTTGGTTGCTATGGTTACCCACAACAAGTTTGACAGGCATATCGGGGACAGCTCCTCCTAGTTCAGGACCCCAACACAGCATGATGAAGGGTGCCAAAAGGCAGAAAACAATTGCATCGTTTAAAAAAAAAAAAAAGACTGTAAGTAAACTGTGCCTTACTTTATTTATCATATCACCTTGCAATTTTTTGATAGTCTGTTCAAAGTAATGTCGTAGTGAAAGTAAAATCGTACGGAGTAGAGATGCCTTTCTGGTAGCCTCCTTCTTTCGGTGGTAGCCTGTAGATACAGTGCTCAGAAGGCAGTTTTAATGTTTAATCTGGCATTCCCTGCCATAATTTCAGCGAGCATATTGTTTCATAAGGAAACTTTGTGAAGAATTGTTGACTTACTGCCGCTCACGCAACACACAGGCATAGTTAGAAAGTCAGGATGCACTGGTTTACACTTTACACACACACACACACGTAGCCCAGCCTCTCGCTATGTTTAACAGTTGGAACTTAGCGGTTTTAAAACTAGTTTTGTAGTTTTGCAATTTCTGTGCGTGATGATAATGTGTAAACTTTGGATTATCCATAGGCTATGTTAAAATGTTATCATTGTCCTGGCCTGCAGGTAGTTCCTGGTGATGGCAGTGAGGGAGGTGAAATAACATGTATACACACTACCGTTCAAAAGTTTGGGGTCACCCAGACAATTTTGTGTTTTCCATGAAAAGTCGCACTTTTATTTACCACCATAAGTTGTAAAATGAATAGAAAATATAGTCAAGACATTTTTCTGGCCATTTTGAGCATTTAATCAACCCCACAAATGTGATGCTCCAGAAACTCAATCTGCTGAAAGGAAGGTCAGTTTTATAGCTTCTCTAAAGAGCTAAACTGTTTTCAGCTGTGCTAACATGATTGTACAAGGGTTTTCTAATCATCCATTAGCCTTCTGAGGCAATGAGCAAACACACTGTACCATTAGAACACTGGAGTGATAGTTGCTGGAAATGGGCCTCTATACACCTATGTAGATATTGCACCAAAAACCAGGCATTTGTAACTAGAATAGTCATTTACCACATTAGCAATGTATATAGTGTATTTCTGATTAGTTTAAAGTGATCTTCATTGAAAAGAACAGTGCTTTTCTTTCAAAAATAAGGACATTTCAAAGTGACCCCAAACTTTTGAACGGTAGTGTATATATATATATATATATATATATATATATATATATATATATATATATATATATATACACACACACACACATATACATACATATATATGTGTATATATATATCGAAATCTACTATCACAACTAGAGATTAATGAAATACAACAACGATGCTACGGCAAGGGGGAGCCAGGAAGACAGGTCAGTGGGGAGATGTCATCATCCCCACAACCAGAGATTGGGTGCCAAGCCCCAACACCTAACAGCCTCAACACAAGAGCTGCTGACCTGAGAAGGAAGATCGTGACCCAACTGGAAACCTGGAGCCCCCGACGAATACCGAAGCTGAGTTGCCAAGTACCTTCAGAAGATCTACTAGTAGATGTGAATGCTGCTCTGAAGACAATCTCCACAAGAACCATCACTGAGACCAACAAGCTGATACACAGTACAGCAACAGTAATCATGGAGATGCTTGGACACAAGGTGGGCTCGGGACATAACAAACAGTATCCACCATGGAAGAGACGATTAGAGGCCAAGATAAAGGCAGCACGGAGAGAAGTTAGCCAGCTAGCTGAACTACAGAAAGGGAACATGGTGAATAAAGGGGCACCCAGGAAGTACAACTCACTCTCCATACCAGAGGCACTCGAAACTGCCAAACAGCGACTAACAGCTCTGGCCACCCGGTTGAAGAGATACACCAAGGAGGGAGAGGCCAGAAGAATAAACAAGCTGTTCTCCACTGAACCAGCCAAGGTGTACTCTCAGTGGCAGGGGAACAACAACCGGTCAGACCCACCAAGAGCTGAGGTGGAAAAATACTGGAAAGACATATGGGAAAGAAAGGCATCACACAACACCGATGCCCAATGGTTAGTGGACCTAAGAGCTGACCACAGCAACCTCCCAGAACAAGAACCAGTAACCATCTCAATGGCAGACGTCCAAGAAAGAGTGTCAAAGATGAAGAGCTGGACAACACCAGGCCCCAATATGATCCATACGTACTGGCTGAAGAAGCTAACTGCACTCCATGAATGCCTAGCAGCACAGATGAACCAGCTGCTGAGGGATGGAACCCACCCAGAATGGCTAACCCAAGGCAGGACAGTCCTAATCATGAAGGACCCCCAGAAGGGACCCATCCCATCCAACTACCGGCCAATTACCTGTCTCTGCACAACATGGAAGGCCCTGTCAGGCATCATTGCGGCAAAAATGAGTAAGCATGTGGCTCAATACGTGAGCGAGGCACAGAAAGGGATTGGCAGTAACACCAGAGGAGCCAAGCACCAGCTACTGGTCGATAGAACAGTTGCCCGAGACTGTAAGAAGAGACAGACCAACCTGTGCACTGCCTGGATTGACTACAAGAAAGCCTACGACTCAATGCCACACACATGGATACTGGAATGTCTGGAACTGTATAAGATCAACAGGAACCTAAGGACCTTCATCCAGAACTCAATGGAAATGTGGAAGACAACCCTAGAGGCCAACTCAAAACCCATTGCCCAAGTCAACATCAAGTGCGGCATATACCAAGGAGATGCGCTATCACCACTGCTGTTCTGCATAGGCCTGAACCCCCTCAGTCGGATCATCACGAAGAGCGGCTACGGGTACCGATTCCGTAGTGGGGCAACAATCAGCCACCTGCTCTACATGGATGACATCAAGCTGTATGCCAGGAACGAGCGAGAAATAGACTCGCTGATCCACACCACCCGGATCTACAGCGATGACATAGGGATGTCATTCGGATTGGACAAGTGTGGCCGGATGGTCTCAAAGAGAGGCAAGATGATCCGGACTGAGGGGATTGACCTACCAGAGGGCAACATAGGTGATATCCAAGACAGCTACAAGTACCTTGGCATCCCACAGGCTAATGGAAACCATGAAGAAGCCACAAGGAAGTCAACCACAGCCAAATACCTCCAGAGAGTAAGGCAGGTCCTGAAAAGTCAGCTGAATGGTAAGAACAAGGTCCGAGCCATCAACATGTACGCACTACCAGTCATCAGATACCCCGCTGGTATCATAAACTGGCCAAAGGAGGAGATAGAAGCCACAGATATCAAGACTAGAAAGCTCCTCACCATGCATGGAGGGTTCCACCCCAAGTCCAGCACCCTGAGACTATACACTAAGCGGAAAGAGGGAGGCCGAGGGCTAGTAAGCATCAAGACCACGGTCCAGGATGAAACATCGAAAATCCGAGAATACATCAGAAAGATGGCCCCAAAGGATGAACTGCTAAGTGAATGTCTCAGGCAGCAGAACCCTGATGAGAGTGCAGAGGAGGAGGAGGAACAAACAACCTGGAGAGACAAACCCCTACATGGCATGTACCACCGTCAGATAGAGGAAGTGGCTGATATCAAGAAATCCTACCAGTGGCTGGATAATGCAGGACTGACAGACAGCACAGAGGCACTAATCATGGCAGCACAGGAACAGGCCATAAGCACAAGAGCCATAGAGGCCAGGATCTACCAGAGTAGATCAGACCCAAGATGCAGACTGTGCAAAGAAGCCCCTGAAACAGTTCAGCACATAGTAGCAGGATGCAAGATGCTAGCTGGATCAGCGTACATGGAGAGGCACAACCAAGTGGCTGGGATAGTATACAGGAACATCTGCAACCAGTATGGAATAGAAGTACCCAAGTCCCAATGGGCCATACCACAGAAGGTGGCTGAGAACAACAGGGCCAAGGTTCTGTGGGACTTCAGCTTCCAGACTGACAAACAGATCCTGGCTAACCAACCGGACATAGTGGTGGTGGACAAAGAGCAGAAGAGGGTGGTGGTGATAGATGTGGCGATCCCAGCTGACGCCAACATCAGGAAGAAGGAACATGAGAAACTTGAGAAGTATCAAGGGTTGAAAGAGCAGCTGGAACGGATGTGGAAGGTCAAGGGTTGCGTGGTCCCCGTGGTAGTGGGGGCACTTGGGGCAGTAACCCCCAAACTGGGAGAGTGGCTCCAGCAAATCCCAGGAACAACATCTGAAGCCTCAGTCCAGAAGAGCGCAGTACTAGGAACATCGAAGATACTGCGCAGAACCCTCAAACTCCCAGGCCTTTGGTAGAGGACCCGAGCTTGAGGATGACATGGATACCCCCCCCCCCACCCCCCTCCGGGGGTGAGAAGGAGATTTATTTATATATATATATATATATATATATATATATATATATATATATATATATACACACACACATATATACACACACAAAATGGAATCATTTGCTGACAGCTCAGTCCCCCCCAGTTCAAAAATCCTATCTGCGCCCCTGCAGAAAAGGAACATCATACCAACAGTAAAATATGGTGGAGGTAGTGTGATGGTCTCGGGCTGTTTTGCTGCTTCAGGACCTGGAAGACTTGCTGTGGTAAATGGAACCATGAATTCTGCTGTCTACCAAAAAATCCTGAAGGAGAATGTCCAGCCATCTGTTCGTGACCTCAAGCTGAAGCGCATTTGGGTTCTGCAGCAGGACAATGATCCAAAACACACCAGCAAGTCCACGTCTGAATGGCTTAAGAAAAACAAAATGAAGACTTTGGAGTGGCCTCGTCAAAGTCCTGACCTGAATCCGATTGAGATGCTGTGGCATGACCTTAAAAAGGCGGTTCATGCTCGAAAACCCTCCAATGTGGCTGAATTACAACAATTCTGTAAAGATGAGTGGGCCAAAATTCCTCCACAGCGCTGTAAAAGACTCACTGCCAGTTATCACAAATGCTTGATTGCAGTTATTGCTGCTAAGGGTGGCCCAACCAGTTATTAGGTTTAGGGGGCAATCACTTTTTCACACACGGTCATGTAGGTTTGGATTTTTTCCCCCCTTAATAATAAAAACCTTCATTTAAAAACTGCATTTTGTGTTGTGTTTACTTGTGTTATCTTTGTCTAATATTTAAATTTGTTTGATGATCTGAAACATTTAAGTGTGACAAACATGAAAAAAATAAGAAATCAGGAAGGGGGCAAACACTTTCACACCACTGTATGTACTATGTACCACACATTAAGTATTACAAAGCTCAAATTATGTAAACTGGTTTTAAAAAGATTATTCTGTAGATATACATCAATCTCAAAAGTCCATGTCATGGAAATTTACTGGGGATGAGAGAGAACAGAGAAGTTAAAACAAAACCATATCTATAAGGTACAAAGTGAGAGTTGTAATAGTTTTAGCTAGCCTGGCAAGCCAGACTAAATGTGAATATTTAGTCTGGCCTCGCTCGTAGACATTTCCGAAGGGTGTGGGAGGAACAACCCGCTGTCTTTCAAACTGTCTCTGTGCGTATAGGCCAATGCTCTGACCAATCAGCGCAACAGTGACTGTGACGTAGTCAGAGCGACAGAAAGCGGTGGGGGAGGCCTTGAAATAAATAATTTTTCAAAATGCATATTAATTAACAGGTTCTAGATATTAAGAAGTTTGGAGATAATGACCACAAGTTTGGAGTCTGTACCACATACTTAACATACACTTTTTTTTTTCCAAGTGTTTTTCAAGGGTTTGCTTAAACTGTTTGAGAGTTTTTATTTTTATTTAGTGGTGTTTGGTGAAATAATTTCCCTTAAATTTAAAATAACGGGAAAATAAGAAACAATCAAAAAGTAATGTTTCAAAGCTGTTTATTAATTCTTCGTACTGCACAAACTAGCCCCATCCTTTTGGCTACCAGCGGAGCCAGCTGGTAGATCAGACTTTTGCCATAGCCGGTCGGCAAAACAGCGAAAACGTCCTTCTTGAAAAGGAATGAGCGGAGAGCCTCTTCCTGCTCATGTTTCAACGAAAACTCCAAGTCTAATTCTTCTAAAACTGATTCCAAAGCGGAGTCAAACGAGCGCTGTTCACTAACCGTAGCCATCTTTCCTGTTGTGCTTTCTCCAGCGTCGCGCAGCCTTGTCGTCACTCCTGCAAAAGCCCGCCCAAAGAATCCAAACAAAAACCTTGCGTTGTGATTGGCGGGCACGATTTGATGCCCGGGGTGTTTTGTTGATATGGTGCGAGGCTAGACCCACTCGTAGGCAAAAATATTTTTGGCCGCTAGGCGGGTGGGTCTAGTTTATTAGGCTAAGTTTTAGCAGGAGTAAGTGGGACAGTGTTAGTGGAGACAAACACAAGTTTGAATTCTTATATTATTTTATAATAACCACTTATTATATATTATTTTATAATAACTGCTTCCAAATCAGACGTCACCCTTAAAATAAACCTTACCACCCCAGTTGCCATCTGAAATGCCACTTGAGAGTTTTTATTCTTAACATGGCGCTGCAGAACATTATTCATCTCATTCTCATCTCATTATCTCTAGCCGCTTTATCCTTCTACAGGGTCGCAGGCAAGCTGGAGCCTATCCCAGCTGACTACGGGCGAAAGGCGGGGTACACCCTGGACAAGTCGCCAGGTCATCACAGGGCTGACACATAGACACAGACAACCATTCACACTCACACCTACGGTCAATTTAGAGTCACCAGTTAACCTAACCTGCATGTCTTTGGACTGTGGGGGAAACCGGAGCACCCGGAGGAAACCCACGCGGACACGGGGAGAACATGCAAACTCCGCACAGAAAGGCCCTCGCCGGCCCCGGGGCTCGAACCCAGGACCTTCTTGCTGTGAGGCGACAGCGCTAACCACTACACCACCGTGCCGCCGAACATTATTCAATATTTTAATAAAGACCTGAATAAATTATATTTAACATTGTGAGGCCATTATTAAAAAATGTTCTGTTTCCGGTCCACCGGCCGGGTGAGTGCCGTTTGTTCTGTTGAAATTTTTTTTTAACGCCGGTTTTTCGACATATTTTTTGGGCTTTTTTCACCTTTATTGGATAGGACAGTGTAGAGACAGGAAATGAGCAGGAGAGAGAGACGGGGAGGGATCGGGAAATGACCTCAGGTCGGAATCGAACCCGGGTCCCCGAATTTATGGTGTGGCGCCTTATCCACCTGAGCCACGACGCCCCCAGGTTTTTCGATATTTTTTTTCGGGTTCATAAATCTAAAATCGAACTTGACATTTATGCATGCCCAGGGTTTTCCACTAAGGCTCATACCAGCCTGCCATGACAAATAAGTAGCCAGCCGGGCTGTATTTTCCACAGACCATTTATTTATTCACTTTACTCAAATACAAAGTAAAATGGCAATAAATCTTCTTTCTTTTCTTGCGTATTGCATCATGAGGCGTTCCTGGCTTGTAAATCTCTTATTTTCGGTGCATTCACGCAGCTGAGCATACTATGAATTAACAACGACAACGGTCTGCAGTGGTGGCTACACAATTAAACACTCAGCGAACATTTCTCCATTTGTGTATGAAAATACACTCCAAAGACTCAGTTTGGTTTCATTTACAACAAATGGTGTCTTTTGATGCCAGCACGTAATTGAACGAGAGAAGACTGGTTGACCGGAGACAAAATAAGCGTTATCTCTGCTTCTGTTCCCTCCGATGTCACCTCCGACACACTACTGCCTCCGCCGAGTGCGCGCGCGCACACACCGCATGTCGGGGCTGCGGATGAGTTACTCTCCCTTGATCAACGAAGTCGGCGGGGAATTTGTGGTTATTATCGGTACAAACAGCGCAAATCACAACTTAAATGAGTGCAGTTCAGTTTGACATTATTGTCAGTCCGTTAGATAAACATTTAATTTTATTAAAATCGAAAATTAATATTTAGAGCCTGTAGGCTACAAAAATAATAGTCATTAAAGTAGCTGGCTGGACTTAATTGTGTAGTCGGCTGTATGGCCGGCAGCCGGCGCTTGTGGAAAGCCCTGCATTCCGCGCAGAATATAGAATTGAATCAGCTCTGCACATGCGCCGTGCGGCACAAAAAAATGGCAGCCACCATGAAGGAAGGAGATCCGGAGTTTTCAAACATTTGCTTAAGTGTGAAATCGCAAAATGGTATTCTCGCGAACAACAAAATAGTAAAGATTCAGAAAAACAAATCATTCAGTGATCATTTTAATAGTGTAATTTCATCCGAACTAGGCCTAACGGTCAATTTAGAACTACAAAAAGTCCGTGTGTCGGACATTTTAAGTACCTTTGTAAAAGTTTTGCAAATGTTGCAGTCAGCATTTAAAATGCTAACTTAAACTTTTTGTACAAGTTTCAGTTGATTAAACTGTCATATTTTATTAAATGTGTCTGCTTTTGTAATAAAAAAGTACTGAAAGAAAAAGCAAACACAACATTGCGATTTCTTATCCATCCATATATTAAAAAAAAATCCCTCCCTCCCGACTGAAAACTTTTTTGCTCACCCGGTGGACAGGAAACTGATTTTTTTTTTAAGGATGGCCTGATGACACCACAACAAACCCAAAGAAATTCAAATGTGTGGCTACATAAAAATAAAACAAACAAGCAAGCAAGCAAACACCCCCCCTCAAGAAAAAAATAAAGTAATATATAGTTCTAAAAACTATAAAGTTTCCTGGAACTGAAATATGTTTCTTTTTGAACACATCGACCTCAAGTAAATTTGTATCATTTAAAGTCCCCACCAAGGCAAAAGGAGAAAATCACATTTACTGTAAAGATTTTATTTAATTCCACTGAAATACTCCCAACTATCTCGACACAGGGCTTAATTTGAGCCGGAACATGATGGAACAAGATCCGGAACCTCCGTCGTCGGATCCGGCAGCTATTTTCATTTCATTCGGTGTTCCGGCAGCTATTTAAATGGATCAGATCACCTCCGTGACCATCACAAAGGGAAAAAATCAAACAATAAATTAAATAAATAAGTAAACAAAAATTTGTTTAGTGTTCGGTTTTGATTTTGATATCTGTTGTTGATTTCTCTCCAATGACATCCACAAAATCTATGCGAAAGGGGAAGGGGGGGGGACATGGGGTGTATACTTCCGCTCAACAGAACACTGGGGTTTTTGTAGCCGTTAGCTTGCGCTGTGGAAAAAATGGCAAAAAAAACAAGAAAGCTTACTAAAATTTTTCAAAGTCCCAGGACAGACGGATCCTAAACGTTACCCTGCCCTCTACAGACATTTTACACAGGCAGCGCAGGATCCCACCCGTGATGGAGCAACCCGAGAGAGCTACAATGGGCTGGCAAAGCGCCGGTGCATCCTGAACCTGCCGACCACCTGCGAACAATCCCAGTTACATAACAAATCCTTGACTATGTGAAGGGTGTAGGCGGATCGCTCCCCTGAAAGAAAAAAAAAACATTACATGTCAACTCGTTATTACTTAAGAAAATAATTAACCGTGTTACTTGAAAAAGAAAAAGAAAAAATGGTTCACGTCACTTTTTAAAAACCCGTTATTACTTACCCATTACT
This sequence comes from Neoarius graeffei, assembly GCF_027579695.1. Taxonomy (NCBI): domain Eukaryota; kingdom Metazoa; phylum Chordata; class Actinopteri; order Siluriformes; family Ariidae; genus Neoarius; species Neoarius graeffei. Next base: position 25,587,056 of record NC_083588.1, read on the forward strand.
TGAATCGATTGCACTTATGGCTGCTACTTGAATCCTTGGAATATAGTAAAACTTGAATCCTTAAAATGAATTCTCCAACTTGTTTTGTAAACCCTTTATTTCTTAACTATTACTTTAATTGATTGCACTTATGTTTGCTGGCACTGCTTTTAAACTTGAAATATGCTTGAAATCCTAGGCTATGCTTTTAAATAAATCCTTAAATCCTTAAAATGAGTCATTTAACTCATGTCTTGTGTGATCTGATCTCCAATGGTGAAATAAACCGGTTGTGATATGAGTACAGTCTGTTATTTTAGAAGATAAATTTAATATATAATTTAATATATAGCCTAATAAAAAATATTTTATAACATAATATCACGACATATTACTGTCTGTAACTGTTCATCACTAAAGCGTTTTCTAAGATCATAATGTCTGATATTATTATTATTATTATTTTTTTGCCAAGCAGGGCCACTGCCGGGTCGGTCGACACGTGGTAGGTCTATTGTTCAAATGCGTTCTACGGTCTATGGGGCTGCGTTGTGGGTGCAAGTGCCAGGACTGTTTTATTTATTTACTTTCTTTATAATCTCAGTCAGATACACAAGCAAGATTAAGTCTTTACTCTGCTGTGTTTTATTATGGCCATCAATATATTGTAACCTGTGTTTGATTTGTTAATTGCTGATCCAGTTGTTGCCTTAACGCAGGGGTCTGCAATGGCTCGGGAGCCAGATGTGGCTCTTTTGGTGCATCTGGCTCGCAGATTAATCAGCTCACATTGAGATCAAGAAGTACACCTCCATTTAATGAAAAAGTCAGTTAGCTGTCCGCAAAGCAAAGCCTTTTGATAAAGAACATGGCGAAAAGGGAAAAAAGGTAGGCTACCGTACATTTCAACAGGAATGGACAGAGGAATTTGCCTTTGTGGGGTGAGAGGGTTCTGCTTTGTGTCCAATAGGCCTATACAATGACAAGATTGCATCGATGAAACAATGAAATAAAGCGGCACTTCGAAACACGCCGAGCTACGTTTGCGTCAAAATATTCAGCGGGGGACAGGAGGAAGACGGCATGTCAAGAGCCTCTTCATTATGAAAAAGAATATATTACACTCAAATTGTTGGTCATACGTAAAAATGCATTTTAGTTGTCTTCAGCGTCACTTTTTATATATGGCTCTCACGAAAATGTATTTGAAAATATTTGGCGTTCCGGGACCTCCCACTTCACAAATTAAGCACTGCCTCTACATTTATAACATACTTTAACTTACGGAAAAACATCATTACTGCCAGATTTTAAATACTTATACATTTACAATGGGTGAAAGAGTTTTCACGATATCAACATCATTTACATTGGTCTGTCTCATCACTTGAGGTAAAAATCACTGGCACAATTTAAAACCATTGATAACTACATTTATAAGGGATAAAATGTGATATAATTTTAATATATCATATATGTTTAAAGTCTTTATTTTTCTGTAAAGCTGCTTTGCGACAATGTCCTGTTTAAATGTGTGAGACAAATTAACTGACTGCCTTTATCATATTAGTCAACGGGTTAATTCACCTTTTTTTGTTGGCTAAACTTCTTGGTGTTTTTATTCGATCATTTAAGTATTTTAAAGCATTTTCTACTGTCAAATTTCACATATAATGTGAGTGTTTGGTGTGGCAACTAGGTCCATTTCAGTATTACAAACTTAGATTAGATAGATTAGATAAAACTTGATTGATCCCTTTGGGAGGGTTCCCTCAGGGAAATTAAGATTCCAGCAGCATCATTACAGATAAACAGAGAAAAGAAATAGAGAGAAACTTCTAGATAAATTAAAATAAATTATTTACATATACAAATATAAAAATTGGTTTCTTGGTTGACACGCCTCTGCAACATCGCGTGGCGGTCGGGGACAGTGCCTCTGGAGTGGCAGACTGGGGTGGTGGTCCCTCTTTTTAAGAAAGGGGACCGGAGAGTGTGCTCCAATTATAGGGGAATCACACTTCTCAGCCTCCCAGGGAAAGTTTACTCCAGGGTACTGGAGAGGAGAATTCAACCAATAGTCGAACCTCGGATCCAGGAGGAACAATGCGGTTTTCGTCCTGGTCGCGGAACACTGGACCAGCTCTATACCCTTCATAGGGTGCGCGAGGGTTCATGGGAGTTTGCCCAACCAGTCCACATGTGCTTTGTGGATCTGGAGAAGGCATTCGACCGTGTCCCCCGTGGTATTCTGTGGGGGGTGCTTCGGGAGTATGGGGTTCGGGGCTCTTTGCTAAGGGCTGTCCGGTCCCTGTACGAACGGAGCAGGAGTCTGGTTCGCATTGCCGGCAGTAAGTCAGACCTGTTCCCAGTGCATGTTGGACTCCGTCAGGGCTGCCCTTTGTCACCGGTTCTGTTCATAATTTTTATGGACAGAATTTCTAGGCGCAGCCAGGGGCCGGAAGGAATCCTGTTTGGGAACCACAGGATTTCATCTCTGCTTTTTGCGGATGATGTTGTCCTGTTGGCTTCTTCAAACCAGGACCTTCAGCATGCACTGGGGTGGTTTGCAGTCGAGTGTGAAGCGGCTGGGATGAGAATCAGCACCTCCAAGTCCGAGGCCATGGTTCTCGACCGGAAAAGGGTGGCTTGCCCTCTCCAGGTTGGTGGAGAAGTCCTGCCTCAAGTGGAGGAGTTTAAGTATCTCGGGATCTTGTTCACGAGTGAGGGAAGGATGGAGCGTGAGATCGACAGGCGGATCGGTGCAGCCTCCGCAGTGATGCGGTCGCTTTACCGGTCCGTCGTGGTGAAGAAGGAGCTGAGCCAAAAGGCGAAGCTCTCAATTTACCGGTCGATCTACGTTCCGACTCTCACCTATGGTCATGAGCTTTGGGTAATGACAGAAAGAACAAGATCACGGATACAAGCGGCTGAAATGAGTTTCCTTCGCAGGGTGGCTGGGCACTCCCTTAGAGATAGGGTGAGAAGCACAGTCACTCGGGAGGAGCTCGGAGTAGAGCCGCTGCTCCTCCACATCGAGAGGAACCAGCTGAGGTGGCTCGGGCATCTTTTTCGGATGCCTCCTGGACGCCTCCCTGGGGAGGTGTTCCAGGCATGTCCCCCCGGGAGGAGGCCCCGGGGAAGACCCAGGACACGCTGGAGGGACTATGTCTCTCGGCTGGCCTGGGAACGCCTCGGTGTTCTTCCCGAGGAGCTGGCCGAGGTGTCTGGGGAAAGGGAAGTTTGGGCTTCCATGCTTAGACTGCTGCCTCCGCGACCCGGTCCTGGATAAGCGGAAGAAGACGAGACGAGACGAGACAAATATAAAAAGAATAAGATATGGGGACGAGAGGGAGGGGGAAGGAGGGAAAGGAAGAAAAAAAAGGGGGGAGAGAAGGGGGGCGGCGGCAGGAGAGATATTGCACTTTATATTGTAGATTGTCTGGTATTGCTTATTGTTAGGCTAGGCTACTGCTCCTTCCCGTCCTCTGTCCTCCTGTTACCCCTCCTCCCCCCCTAGAGAGGAGTTGTACAGTCTGATGGCATGAGGGACAAAGGAGTTTTTGAGTCTGTTCGTCCTGCACTTGGGAAGGAGCATTGTGTCACTGAACAGGGTCTTCTGGTTGCTGATGACAGTGTGCAGAGGGTGACTGGCATCGTCCATGATGTTCAACAGTTTGTCCATAGACCTCTTCTCTGCCACCATCACCAGAGAGTCCAGCTTCATGCTGACCACAGAACCGGCCCGCCTGATCAGTTTGTCCAGCCTGGATGTGTCCTTCTTGGATGTGCTGCCCCCCCAGCACACCACGGTGTAAAACAGGACTCTGGCGACCACAGACTGATAGAACATCCACAGGCGTTTCCTGCAGATGTTAAAGGACCGCAGCCTCCTAAGGAAGTATAGCCTGCTCTGTCCCTTCCTGTATAAGTGATTGGTGTTGCAAGCCCAGTCCAGCTTGCTGTCCAGCCACAGCCTAAGGTACTTGTAGGAATCCACAGCTTCCACCTCGACTCCCTCGATCAGAACTGGTTGTGACCTTGGTCTGGACCTCCCAAAGTCAATGACCAGCTCCTTGGTCTTCGAGGTGTTGAGCTGCAGATGGTTCCTGTTGCACCACACAGCAAAGTCCCTCACCAGGCTCCTATACTCCTCCTCTCTGTCGTCACTGATACACCCAATGATGGCTGTGTCATCCGCAATCTTCTGAATGTGACACAGCTCTGAGTTGTAGCAGAAGTCTGCGGTGTACAGGGTGAAGAAAAGAGGGGCCAGCACCATGCCCTGGGGTGCTCCGGTGCTGCTAATCACAGTGTCAGATGTGATGTCCTTCAGCCTGACATACTGCAGCCTGTCAGTGAGGTAGCTGGAGATCCAGGTGACCAGGCAAGGGTCCACTTGGATCCTGTTCAGTTTGTCCTGAAGCAATAGGGACTGGATGGTGTTGAAGGCACTCGAGAAGTCCAAGAAGAGGATCCTCACTGTGCCAGTTCCCTTTTTATCCAGATGCGAGTGGGCTTGGTGTAGCAGGTAGAGGATGGTGTCTTCCACACCAACACCTGCCCGGTACGGAAACTGCAGACAGTCCTGGGCATGTTGTACCTGGGGTCTGAGGAGGCTGAGGAAGAGCCGCTTCAACGTCTTCATCAGATGTGAAGTGAGTGCCACTGGTCAGAAGTTGTTCATCTTGTTGGGCCGATTCTTTTTGGGAACTGGAACAATACATGATGTCTTCCAGAGGGTGGGCACTCTCCCTAGCTGCAGGCTGAGGTTGAAGATGCGTTGGAGTGGTTCACCCAGTTCAGCAGCACAGGTCTTCAGTAGTCAGGGACACACCTTGTCCAGGCCTGCTGCTTTGCTGGGGTGAAGCTTCCTCAGTTGACCTCTGACCTGGTCTGCAGTACTGCATGGAGGAGTCTGTGTTGAGGGAAGAAGGAGAGATGGCTGCAGTGAGGGAGAGGGTGGGGGGGACGTGGGCTGATTGAACCAATTAAAGAAGTCATTCAACTCATTCACCCTCTCCACTGTCCCCTCAACGACTCTGGTCTTTGTATTGTGGCCTGTGATGGTTTTCACACCTTCCCAGACCTCCCTCATGCTGCTCTCCTTCAGCTTCTGCTCCACCTTTCTCCTGTAGCTGTCCTTAGCTTCCCTCACACAGCGTTTTACCTCCTGCTGTGCTGCTTTCATCGCCTCCCTATCCCTGCTCCTGAAGGCAGCCTTCTTCCTGTTGAGGACAGCTTTGACTTCCTGTGTTACCCATGGCTTGTTATTAGGGTAACACCGTACAGACTTAGCGGGGGAGACCACGTCTGTACAGAAGTTAAGGTAATCCGTCAGACAGTGTGTCAGCCCCTCTATGTCCTCACAGTGTGGGCTAAGGAGCACATCCCAGTCCATGATGTCATAGCAGTCCCTGAGGGCATCTTCCATTTCAAGGGACCATCTCCTGATGGAGCTAGTTGTTGCAGGCTGCCTTTGAACCAGGGGGCTGTACTTCAGCTGTAGAAGAACCAGGTTGTGGTTCTGTATGCATCCCTCATATTAGCATACAGCAAGTCAATTGTCCTGTTGTTCCTTGTTGGGCAGTCCACAGCCTGGTAAAAAGCAGCCAAAGTAGAGTCCAAAGTAGCGTGATTAAAGTCCCCAGAAATGATCATAAATGCCTCAGGGTGCTGTGTCTGCAGCCTTGCTGTGACAGAGTGAATCCTCTCACATGCAGCGGCTGCATCTGCCCTCGGAGGGATGTAAATGCAGATGGTGGTCACGTGACTGAACTCCCTCGGCAGATAATATAGCCACAGGCTAACGGCTAGCAGCTCCAAGTCCGGGCAACATAAAACTGTCTTTACGGAGATATGTCCTGGGTTACACCAGCAGTTGTTAACATAAATGATGAGTCCCCCACCTTTGCTTTTCCCGCGTGTGTTAGTGTCTCTGTCGGCTCTCACAGCAATGAATCCCCACAAGTCCACGTTAGCATCCGGTACGAGATGTGTTAGCCATGTCTCCGTAAAGATAAATAAGCTGCTATCCCGGTAAATCCGCTGGTTGTTCAGAGCAGATAGCTTGTCAACTTTATTCGGCAGCGAGATTCCCCATGATAACAGAGGGAATGGATGGTTTGTAGCGCCGCCGGTTGTCCGCTAGCCTAGCCTTTAGCTTAGCTCCAGCTTTGCAGCCCCTGGGTTTCCTCCTCAGCTCGGCCGGGATGGGGTGTCGTATCCCGGCTTGTCCCATTGTTTTCAGGGCCAGCAGCTCCTCTCTCGAATAAGTGAGAAAACTGGCTCCTGGTTGCGTGTTAAAGTTAAAAATATCCATGTTATATAAGTAAAACACACTACGTCTTCGTAAGAAGAGCATAAAGTAAAAAAGGTGGAAAAAAAGAGGTTTAAAGAACTAAAAACTACAGAGCTACTGGAGAGGCAGCTGTCTCACACAGCGCCCATATCACTGAACTTTACGGTATAACAAACTATTTGCACATCCACAAGGAGTTTGTTATTGAAATTTTCTTTCTGCTGCATTTGACACTGTTGATTGCTCCATCCTCCTGTCATCCTTATCAGCTCTAGGGATCTGTGGGACAACCCTAGACTGATTCAAGTCCTACCTCTCTGGTTACTCCTTCCAGGTTACCTGGTCTGGCACTTACCACCAGTGTCCCTTAAACAGGGCTCTACACTAACTTTTTTTTTTCAGGAGCACATGTGCTCCTAAGTTAAAAATTTTAGGAGCACAGGGAAAAAATGGGGGCACAAGCACAAGTAAGTTTTCATTTTAAAGGTTTATTGCAGCGCAAACCTTAGACACACCAACACATAAAACGCAAAATTCAATTGAGAATGAATGAATGAACAAATGAATGAATGAACAAACAAATGAATAACGAACAACTGAATGAATGAACAAACAGTAGCTAAACAGAGAGCAGAGCTCAGCAGAGCTAACAACATCATCAAGGACAGCTCCCACCCTGGCTCTGAGTTCTTTGACTTGCTGCCCTCAGGCAGGCATTACAGGTGCATCAAAGCAAGGACCAACAGACTCAAAAACAGTTTTTTCCCCACAGGCCATAACCACCTTGAACAATTAGCCTTTTTCACATTACGTCACTTGCAGGGGAACTCGTATCCGTTTTCAGCCTTTTGAATGGAAGAAGAGGTATACGGCGGCAACATATGTTAACAAAACTGTCATTCACAGATAAGATTGATAATAATATTGCGCATTGTTGTTTATCATTACGTATTGTTAGCGACCATTCCAGTCACTTATCTGCCTTGTTTTGGAAAGGAAGTTTACTGACTTTCTATGGTTGCTACTTGTTAGCCAGCAGATTAGCATGCCGCCTCTTCTTCCATTCAAAAGGCTGAAAATGGATGTGAGGTTCTTCTGCAAGTGACGTAATGTGAAAAAGGCTAATTACATGCACTGACTGATGCCACTTCTGGCAGGTGCAACAATGCACCAACAAGGACCTAAAAGGACAATATTCTCACACTTACCTGATACAGTGCAATACTTATTACAGTGCAACCTCACAGAGCAACTTTTTAGTTTTTATAGCTTTTGTATATTTTATATTTATATTTCTACACTTTTACATCCATACCCAATACAATGCAATACCAAATACAGTGCAATATCCTGAGTTTTGTAGCTGAACTGAGTTTCTATAACTAATGTGCAATTAACATCTGCAACTCAACATGCCCAGTTCTATATATATTCTTTGTTTTTCTGCTGTGTTGTGACATGCACCATTTGTATATACTGTATATTATTTGTTTTTCTGCTGTGTTGTATGTTCCCATCTAAATGTTTGCACTGGGGTGTGTGCTTTCCATCTCATTATATAATTTTCCCGCACCTTCTCCTGTTGTTCTAGCTTTCTTCACTACACTTTCTTCCTCGTCCATTCTTTTATTCTTGTTTCCACCATCATTGCTTTTAAAAAATGCCGTTATTCTCTGCATAGCGAATGTATTTCTCAGCTCGGTCCGAACCAGCTCTCAGTTATCTCTCAGTTGAATGATCTGGTGAATCCCTAAAAAGCACTTTTCCCACCTAATGCCACACCCACAACATACAACCGTGGGAAAGAGGGGCAATCACAGAAAGATGAGTAGAAAACGGGAAATGTTACGGGGGATATTTATTGTGATAGTAGGCTATTGTAGCGTCAGCACAAAAGCACCAGACTCAACTTTAACTGAAAGTGTTATTCAGTAGCCTAAACTTATTCAAGCTACAGACCGAGAAGAATAAAAATGCTGAAATCTCATGTCCCGGTAAAACGCACTAGCATGGCAGAACGGCAAAAAAAATGTAACTTTTTCACTCCCCCCCCCGGCTACCGTGGGAACCACCGCAGTGCAAGACAGAGGCAATGCACGCAATTACAGACAGGGAGCAAGGCGCAGGCAGAACACACACACACGCATGTACACAACACTGAACACACACACTTACAACAATACAGGCCATTACTCGTTACACTGCCATGAGGCTACAAGCATGTGTCTCTCTGAGAGGGAGCAGCCCCTCCCTCATGTGTGTGTGTGAGAGCGAGCAGCCCCTCCCCCATCCGCGCACTGAGTGCAGAGACACAGAGTGTCACACAGAAAGTGAAGGATTTTCTCAAAGTGCTCCCTCGAAACAACGGGGATTTACACGAAAACGGAAGGAGATATTCACAAAATTATTTCACATTGAGCACTACAACGCTCTGATGAACACATTGATGTAATTTTCTTGTCTCTAGTGTAAAAAATGATATTAGGTAGGCTATCCAGCACTGGATTTACATACTTTGCAGTTTAATGTTTGATACATTTTAGAATGTTAAACTTGTCGCGTCTGTGCTCAGTGCTTTCCGAAATTGTCGGCCACAAGAAGCCCTCGCACGAATGCATGTTTTTTTTTCGTCGTTCGCATGCCGAAAAATTCGTTCACAAATGCGAGTGAAATGTGCGCACTGTAGAGCCCTGCCCTTAAAGGAGATACGCAGAACCATGCAAGCCTACCACACAGATTTAATACTTGTCATTTTTAGGGCATACCTAACAACCTGTGTTTTCTTTCTCTCTCTCTTCCCCCCCCCCCAATCTGTCCCTCTGAGTTACATGTTGATCCTGGGATTGAGTTGCTGGCCTCTTCTGCCCCTCAGACCTGCTTGATCCATCCTGGTGCCCTGTGTCTGGTCGGAGTTTTATCGCACCGCTCCTGTGAAGGACGGCCCCATGAGGACAGTTGAGGGCTATACCTGTTAAAACTGTTAATATTATAGTCAGGTTGTCTGTTGTTGCCCAAATGAGGATGGGTTCCCTTTTGAGTCTGGTTCCTCTCGAGGTTTCTTCCTCATGTCGTCTGAGGGAGTTTTTCCTTGCCACCGTCGCCACAGGCTTGCTCATTGGGGATAGATTAGGGATAAAATTAGCTCATGTTTTAAGTCGTTCAAATTCTGTAAAGCTGCTTTGCGACAATGTTTATTGTTAAAAGCGCTATACAAATAAACTTGATGAAACTTGAACCATGGACTCACTTTTTGTTTATAAATGCCTTGAGACCTCAAGAATGGCATAGGAATAGTTTTAAGCGTTAATAAATCTAATATGGTAATTTTTGCGATTAAAATTATTCATATAGGTAGCCGTCTGAGTGAATGACCTTGACATCTGTGATGTCACAGCAGAAAGGCTATCGGTCTCATCGCCATTTTCGCTATACTAAAACAGAGCTAACTGCAACTTCAATCCTCCATTTTGAGCTAATTTATCGCCATGCCACGTAGATATGTTGCTGGCGGGTGCAGCAACATGACAGAAGGTGGATTTATGTTGCATTCATGGCCCAAGAATGTTCAAACTGCAAAGATTTGGACGCGTTTTGTGAGAAATTCATGGGCACATTTTACTGATGACTCGTACAAAACCTCTGATCTGTTGAGGAGCATTGGCTATAAGCCCATATTGAAAGAGGGTGCAATACCAACAATTAAAGGAAAAGAAAACTACAAGAAAAGGAAAATAAGATCAGTTGCACCAGTTCTCCCGGAGTGTGAGCCATGCAGTAATGGCAGAGTACTCAGTATGGAGAAAATAGAGAACGAGTGGACCAGTAGTCAGATTTCTTTGCTGGATATGCTTGCCTCAGCAGCAATATCTCACCCTTACGTGGGAGAAGCAAATGAACGAAGAACTGAACGAAGAACTTGAAAGTCAGATTGTTTCAAAACAATCGGCCACAAGATTGGCCATCAAGAAGCAAGAACACAGACGGGTAAGATGCGACTTTCATTTGGTTACATCACAACAAAAACACCACCACCACTCGTTGTTTACCTGCATTTACAGTAAATTAATACATGTAACTTGTATTGTGTATTTAAGTTACCAGTATAAGATTATTTAATTTGCTTCAGAATGTGATTGTCTCAGTTCATCTGATTATTTAATTAGCCTTTTACATTTTATCAGTGAAAATGCATGTATGTACATGTATGTTACATAAGTTATAACGCCTATCCTGTTTTAATGAGAATCCCATGACACTGTCAGTTCAATTCCATCCAATTCTCTAGATGGCTTTGCTCTCTGGCTTTATTTTGTAAGGTGGGGGCCTCCGTGGCTGACGTGTTACTATCGGATTCACTTTCCGATGGTTCGAACTGATACGGTTCTATGTGTATAGCAGTAGCATGTACACACACTCCAATTTCAGGACCTCACAGTCAGATGTATTACTATCTGAGGAATCCGAAGAATATCTAATAAATCCAAACAAAGAGGCCATTGCAACCACTCTTGCCTGCCGAGTCTGGCTTTGGTCTATAGCTGTCAAAGGCCTCGGCCTTAAAACCAGTTACGGCTGTGACGTCACGCACTGGGGGCTGGCTGGCTCAGCGGGGCAGCTGGAATGCCAACTTTGTGGTCGATTTTAACTCTCAAAAATATATACATATTTTATTCCCATTTACGCAGCATACAAGAGTCAAGGATGGAGATACTATCCACTCAGAAATGTATTTAAAAATAAAGGTTCTGCGCATCTCTTTTAAGGTTCAGTTCTTGGTCCACTTCTCCCTCTACACCCAGTCTCTTGGCCCAATTATCTCTGCTCATGGTCTATCCTACCACTGCTATGCTGATGACACCCAACTGTTTCTCTCTTTTCCTCCTTCTGACACACAGATTTCCGCTCGCATCTCTGCTTGCCTGCATGACATCCAGAGCTGGATGAATGACCATCACCTGAAGCTCAATCCAGGCAAGACAGAGGTAATCGACATTCCTCCTCCATCTTCTCCACCCCTCAATGTTGTCATCTCCATGGGGATATCTCTAGGTCGCCTTCATCCAATGCAAAGAACCCAGGGGTCATGTTCGACGACAAACGCTCCTCCTCAGCAAACATCATTGCAGTGACCCAGACATGTAGATTCCCCCTGTACAACATCCAAAGGATCTGCCCTTTTCTTACCACCTACTCTACTCCGCTCCTTATCCTACTGCAACTCTCTCCTTGCGGACCTTCCAGCTTCTGCCATCAGACCCCTGTAGCTCATCCAGAATGCTGCAGCTCGCCTACTCTACAACCTCCCTCATTCTTCCCATGTCATCCCTCTGCCTGCCAACCTGCACTGGTTACCTATTGCAGCTTGCATCAAATTTACGACACTGGTGTTAGCTTACCAGGCTCTCAAGGGGTTAGGGCCAGCATACCTCCAAAGTTTGATCCGCCCCTACACACCAGCCCACGCTCCACTACTACTGGTCACCTGGCCTCTCCTCCTCACCACTCCTGCCCAGCCCGCTCAAAACTACTGTCTGTCCTGGTTCCCTGTTAGTGGAATAACCTTCCCATTGAGGTCAGAACTGCCAACTCCCTGACCACCTTCAAGCGCAGACTGAAGACTCACCTTTTCAAGCTGCACCTCTCCTCTTCTTCCCTGCCCACTGTGTAACTGCGTTTTGGTCTAGACCAACCCAAGCTTTGTATGGTCTAGCCTGGGGTTAGCCATCTTGAGTTGTCTATTTAGTTATGCTTTATATGGTTGGTTTGTTTCCTTGGCTGTTTAAGTATTGATATTTCAACAGCATATTACACTAGGTATGCTAACACTTGTTCAGCTGACACTCGAACTTTCTTGTCTAAAAGTCGAGCACTTTGTGTACCTGACTTTTGCAATCCATTGCTCTGGATTAGAGCGCTTGCTAAATGTAGATGTTTAATTTAATGTAATGTAAAATTGATTAAATGTGAAAAACCTAGTACAAATATATATATTTTTTGGTGCACAAGCTCTAAATTTTAACAGTGTTTCCATCAGTCCCAACCCCTAAAAAGCATAAATCTAATATATCTGTTTTACCTGTTCCTTTGAAAGCGTTCCACCCTGCAACATAGCTAGTAGACAGCTGACAGCTGAGGTCCGAACAGTGGCAGCAGCATGGCCTGCATGCCACACCAGATTAGGCAACAGAAGCTCCTGCAGAAATACCTTTAGGTACTTACAAAACATCCTAAAGAAAGGGAGGGAGATATACAGTACCGGTCAAAAATGTGGACACACCTCATAATTCAATGTTTTTTCTTTATTACACTTCATGTCTTCAAGTAATAATGGACTGTCACTTCTCTTTACTTAGTTGAGCAGTTCTTGACATAATGTGGATTACTGCAGTTGTTAAATAGGGCTACTTACTGCATTTTTATTATTTACTATTGACTGTTTGATGGTCTCATACACATTAAGGCAAAAAGTTCCACTAATTAACTTTTGACAAGGCACACCTTTTAAACGAAAAGCGTTTTAGGTGACTACCTCATGAAGCTGATGTAATGTTTTTGTTATGAGTGGCGAGATGTGGTGAGTTAGGATCCAATAGCAGAACACAAACCAGAAAATCCAATGAATAAAAAATGATTTAATTAAAGTCCAAAAAGAGTCAACGAACAAAAATAGCGAAAATAATCCAGACAACGAGGTAGACAAAGACAAATCGCTAATATGAAAAAACATGAAAAATAGTTCTGATAAAAACTGGAGACAAAAAACATAGTGCAAAACACATGAAAAACTGACAAAACATGAGTGCAAAAAACTGTGGCTAAGACTAGGCAAAACAGAGAGCAAAAATCCAGGAAGCAAAAGATGGCACAGAGACGACAAGAGAAACAGACAAGACGTTCTGGCAAAGTCCCCTTCCGAGAGTGGCCTATTTATACACAGCAGAGCAGACCAGGAAGTGAATGACGGCAAGATGGAAGTCCCATCCCAGATCCGCACTGCAAAAAATGGCCTTTCAAAAATAAGAAATAAAAGATTAAAACAAAGCATATTTGCTTGAATCAGGTGAAAAAAAATCTGCCAATGGAACTAGTCAAATTTGACTTGGTAAGATTTCTTAAAGTAAGATGAAAAATCTAACCTGTTTTTAGATGAAATAATTCCAAAATAAGATTGGGGAACTTATTATGCGAGATCTGATTAAATCATAATAATCAAAATAGTTCTTATAACAAGATCGTACTTCTTACATTTAGCCATTCAAGTCATTTTTATTTATTTCATTTTAAGGGTATTTCACTTAAATTCATGACAAAGTCTTAGCAGTAAAAACTGAATTTAAGATAAATATACTAATATTAGGATTGTTAAATTCTACAACTAAGCATTGCTAGCTTAAAAGATTCTCCTTTTGTGACCTGTAATTCGTAAAATACTCTAGATATGAGACCAGAGACTATCTTGAATCAAGTTGACGACACATGTAGCATTGTAACAAGTTTATTTTTTTCCCCATTTCAATATTCAAACATTAAAACATCTCTTAAGATTCCACTTTCCCAGGACCTCAGGCACCAAAAAAATAATAAATAAATAAATAAAAAAAGTCTACGCATTTTGACTTACAGTGCTTACACAACGCCAAAGCAACAGTGCAGTGTACGAGGGGTTTACAAGATCAGGCACAAAAAAAAAAGTCTACGCATTTTGATTTACAGTGCTTACACAACGCCAAAGCAACAGTGCATTTTGGGGGCACTGACTATTCATGTGTACGAGGGGTTTACAAGATCAGGCACAAAAAACAAACAAACAAACAAACAAACAAACAAACAAAAACACTGAACTTAACTCACAGCATTCCAAAAAGACCTCACTAAAACGCCCTCCACTCACTCATAGCCTTTTTGAAGGCACTTGTCTGGTCTAGAGTATGTACAGCATCTAGAAGGACCTCACTCTGAATGACTGAGAAAACAGTCGCAGTAAACTTAGGATATGTAAGGTGGAGTTGAATTGTAATGAAAGATTCAAAGATTTCAGTAAAGTTCATTTATTCCCAAAACAAGCATACTTTTTTTTCTTGAAACAAGATGAACCGCATTTGACAAATGTCCAAAATGTACTTACTTGTTTAAAAAAAAAAACAAAACTTGTTTTATTTTCAAAGGTGCTCCAAATAAGACTTTTTCAAGACATTTTGTCTATACAAGATTTTCAAGATGGACTGTCTAAAAACTAGCCTTTCTAGCTAAATGAGGTTTTGCTTGTTGGGCAATTATGTCTTATAATAAGGGTGGCTAGATGTTTTGACTTGAAAATAGACAAATAAATTTCCTAAGATTTTTATTTTTTGCAGTGCAGATTACGCTGAACTGGGGGACAGTAAATCTCCGGAGTGGAAGTCCGGGGTGGATCATGACAGTTTTCAGATATAGCTGGAAAATTTTCCTTTCGTTTCACCCTTAATTTCTTTTGGCAGTCCTTCTTGAGTTTTTTCCTCATGAGTTCGTTTGGGATTTTGGTTTAGCACTTGAAGATACCACTTCATTTTCCCATCATCTAGCAGTGTTGGGCAAGCTACTTGGAAAAAGTAATGAAGTAAGTTACCAGTTACTCTACATTAAATGAAGCTTCACTACACTAATGAAATGTAGAGAAATCTACCCAGGGAAACGTAGCAAGCTAAGCTACACCAACATGGCAAAAATAGTTTACTACATCAGATGCTACTTTTTTTTTTTTTATTTAACCACGTTAATGCCAAGTCATTGCTATTTCTGTGCTATATAACTGTCAGGAAAACAGTAAAAAAGGTTAAAAGGCTGAGCTCAGCACAAGTCCACGCAGACATAAAATTGAATAAAAAATACTTTGGCTCTTAGTTTCATTTAGACTGCAGCAGAAAGAGCCGCTATACTTGAGTTTTAGAAATGGTTGAGCCAACATAATTGAGGCTACCATGCTACTTAGTCAATAGAACAGCTTCGCTACCGAAAAGCGATTTGATTCCGAAAACAGCAACATTACCACAGCGCTACTGAAAAATGTAGTTAAACTACTAACACCATTACTTCTAGCAAAGCTACTGCACAACACTGCTACCAAGCTCAACTCGCTGAGGAAACAGGGGTTGTTCACCAGGAATTGTGGAATATGGTGTTGGATGTATGGACTCTATACAGACGGGGACATTATTTTGATTTTACATGATAAACTACAATTACCAAAGTAGGATAGCGATGTGCCATTGATTCACCTTGCACACAAGCACACAAACCCTCACTTCACACCAACAGTGGCTCCATCTCTCACACACTCAAAACTGTATCGCACAGGTGCTACTAAGGGAATTTATTCATTGCACAGACTGCTTTTTTGTAACACGTGCACTGTACATCCCTGCAGTCTCTCCTCATAAGTATGAGCATCATACTTATGGAAGGGAAGCAAGGCCAAGAACATTGGAGGTGGATGCAAGTTGTTTTATTATGGAGTCGATGGAAAGAGAAATGGTGTTGGTATTGTTTTGAGGGGAGAGTTGGTCAACAGTGTGACTGATGTGAAAAGGGTGTCAGATAGAGTGATAGGCATGAAGTTGGAGATTCAAGGAGTGGTAATCAATGTTGTGTGTGCATATGCCCCACAGGTTGGATGTGAGAATGAAGAGAAAGAGTCTTTCTGGGAAAAGATGGATGAAGTGGTAGAAAGTATACCGAGGGAGGAGCGCGTGCTGATAGGAGCAGATTTCAATGGACATGTTGGCAAGGGAAACAGAGGAGATGAGGGCGTGATGGGCAGATATGGTGTAAGAGAGAGAAATGTAGAAGGGCAAATGGTGGTTGATTTTTCAAAGAGGATGAACTTGGCAATAGTCAATACATACTTCGAGAAGAAAGAGCAGCACAGGGTGACGTTTAAGAGTGGAGGAAGATCTACACAGGTGGACTACATACTCCGCAGAAGGGGTAACCTGAAGGAGATTGGAGACTGTAAAGTGATGGCAGGGGAGAGTGTAGCTAGACAACATCGAGTGGTTGTGTGCAGAATGAGCTTGAAAGTGAAAAAGAGGAAGCATGAAATAGTGAAGTTGAAGACTTTTCTAAAATCAAGTGAACAATAGCCATGGTTGGACAGGATAAGGAACGAGCACATCAGATGGACAGCACATGTGGAGAGCTTGGGAATTAAGCTAAGAGAGATGAGACTGAGATGGTATGGGCACATCCTGAGAAGAGATGCAGAGAATGTTGGAAGGAGAATGTTGAGGATGGAGCTGCCAGGCACACGAAAACGAGGAAGGCCAAAGAGGAGATACATGGATGTAGTGAGAGAGGACATGAAAGTTAGATTAGATTAGATTAAACTTTATTGATCCCTTTGGGTGCGTTCCCTCAGGGAAATCAGTCCTAATTTACTGACTGACAACTGGTTATGACGTTCCACCCCTTTGAGAGGTCTAACAAGCATCATAAGGAGAAGCTGTATCCAGGCAGGACAAGTGAAGAGCATACTGTTCAATAAACATTGGTGTGTTTTTTTTTTTTCTGTGCTAAACCCACCTGCCCACACATTCCCACTGAAGCTGTGAGCCTGGGTTGGACTCAAAAGGATGCATTAAAAGCCTGTTGACCAATGAGTGTTAATCCATTGTCCCATTAAAATAGCAAGTACACTAACACCCAACAGACATGAAATGACACACTGGCTTCAATAGTATGTATTAGCTCTGTGTCGGGGGCTTCAAAGGAGATTTTCAAAAAAGCTGCACTGATCCCCATTAAGGGTTTTAGTTTAATGAATAAACAGTACAATATTGCAGAGCGATATCTGATCATTAGATTTGCTAAAATATTGAATTCCACTAAGATTGATGGAATAAATAGACACTTTGGTAACTATTTTATTGCCATATTTTAATTAAATTTTAAGAGAATCTGGGCTTTCTGTGTGTTCTTAAAGCAATCCTCTATGTGCCCCACAGATATGGGTTATAAACGATCTATTGTTCTAGCCAGTCTTTAAAATATTGGAGTCCAAGTTACTTTGTAATACAGCTGTGGGTGAGAGAGTGAGAAACTTACCCTTGTGAATCCAGTGTATTGCTAGAATTCAACAGAAGTTTGGAGAGCATAGTGAAAATGTGCAGCCGCATCTCTGGATCTTGACTGGGCAATAAACAATTCTGCAATATAGGTATGAGCTCTGGGAGAAATTCTCCAACCACTGGGCCTGGGGAAACATCCTCACACAATTAGCAACATACTAATATCCAAAACAAGACCATGGAACATGACACAATATTTCTCCAACAGCAGTGACTATAACATTACTAAGATAACTTGAGACTTTTGCAGTAGTTCCTGTAAAACTGGTGCAGTGGCTGAGGCCCCTGTCAAGCTGACATTACAAAAGGACCCCAAATAAGTTGAAGTGTTGAACTAGTTTACGTAGCTAATGTTTCGGTTCTGCATTGATAGTTACTGCTGTAACAGTTGAAAAAATGAGTGGTATCAAGTGCTTCCCCCCAAATCAGGTCATAAGTTGGTGTTCATCAAGAAAAATAAATCTGGAAAACATTGTGCCAGTGAACATTTGTCTTGTTAATGGGTGAATATAAATAGATGAATATAGGCATCATATACCCATGTTGCAATAAAGCAAAAATAAAAAATAAAAAAAATAACTAGACAAATCACTGGGCATTTATGCAATGCAGTGTACTGCTTTAAATGTAGATGCTTACAGTCTAGCCACAAAAAGAGCACAGTTTCTCTTGATTTTCACCCTCTCCTCATAGTACTTCATTTAGATAGCAGGTGCTTCACTGAGGAAAGCAAACCTGTTAGACATGTGAAGCAAGTACTTCATTTAATATGCAATACTGTTAATAATAAATCCAATCTAGGTAGCAAGCTAGTCTAGATAGCTGATACTGACACAGATGAGTAGGACTGCTAAGAGTACTGTTATGGTTATAGCACGTGTGTTGTGTGAACCACTTTTTTTCCATATCAGCACAATAATTGCTCTAGCCAGCAGGTTTTCTGTGTGAAAGTACCTTTAGGTAACCACATTTTAACTAAATTAGCCTGTTTGGAGAGGCCACTAAAGTCATACATGTACATGGAAAATGTGTACACATAAGGCTGCATTGTTCCCCCCACTTGTCTGTGATTAAAATCCATGTCCAGTAGATGTCAAGTTAGAGCCTAAAAATTGCTAGTCAACAGGTTTTTGTGTCAAACTGTAAAACATTAGCAGCTGCACACTACTTATGGATGCTTATTTGTCTTGTGCAAATTAAGACACACTCTGTTAGCTTCTCTTCAAAATTTGGTATGGTTGTTGCCATAAGCAGATTTCTGAGGAATGCATACATGGAACATGTAAACATTTGTTTGTCATTGTAGGATACAACAGGGTAGTCATCTTTTGTGGTTAACATGAAAAGTATAATGTTGGCCTTTAAAGAAATCACTATGATTTAACTGTGAGTCTAAAAAACAGACTTCAGCTGTTCCACTGAATTCATGAGAAATAAAAAGTATGGGAAATTTTCCAATGAAAAAGATTAACTATGGATGAAGACTTACAGTGGGGCAAAAAAGTATTTAGTCAGTCACCAATTGTGCAAGTTCTCCCACTTAAAAAGATGAGAGAGGCCTGTAATTTTCATCATAGGTATACCTCAACTATGAGAGACAAAATGAGAAAAAAAAAATCCAGAAAATCACATTGTCTGATTTTTAAAGAATTTATTTGCAAATTATGGTGGAAAATAAGTATTTGGTCAATAACAAAAGTTAATCTCAATACTTTATTATATACCCTTTGTTGGCAATGACAGAGGTCAAATGTTTTCTGTAAATCTTCACAAGGTTTTCACACACTGTTGCTGGTATTTTGGCCCATTCCTCCATGCAGATCTCCTCTAGAGCAGTGATGTTTTGGGGCTGTCGCTGGGCAACATGGACTTTCAACTCCCTCCAAAGATTTTCTATGGGGTTGAGATCTGGAGACTGGCTAGGCCACTCCAGGACCTTGAAATGCTTCTTACGAAGCCACTCCTTCGTTGCCCGGGCGGTGTGTTTGGGATCATTGTCATGCTGAAAGACCCAGCCACGTTTCATCTTCAATGCCCTTGCTGATGGAAGGAGGTTTTCACTCAAAATCTCACGATACATGGCCCCATTCATTCTTTCCTTTACACGGATCAGTCGTCCTGGTCCCTTTGCAGAAAAACAGCCCCAAAGCATGATGTTTCCACCCCCATGCTTCACAGTAGGTATGGTTTTCTTTGGATGCAACTCAGCATTCTTTCTCCTCCAAACACGACAAGTTGAGTTTTTACCAAAAAGTTCTATTTTGGTTTCATCTGACCATATGACATTCTCCCAATCCTCTTCTGGATCATCCAAATGCTCTCTAGCAAACTTCAGACGGGCCTGGACATGTACTGGCTTAAGCAGGGGGACACGTCTGGCACTGCAGGATTTGAGTCCCTGGCGGCGTAGTGTGTTACTGATGGTAGCCTTTGTTACTTTGGTCCCAGCTCTCTGCAGGTCATTCACTAGGTCCCCCCGTGTGGTTCTGGGATTTCTGCTCACCGTTCTTGTGATCATTTTGACCCCACGGGGTGAGATCTTGCGTGGAGCCCCAGATCGAGGGAGATTATCAGTGGTCTTGTATGTCTTCCATTTTCTAATAATTGCTCCCACAGTTGATTTCTTCACACCAAGCTGCTTACCTATTGCAGATTCAGTCTTCCCAGCCTGGTGCAGGTCTACAGTTTTGTTTCTAGTGTCCTTTGACAGCTCTTTGGTCTTGGCCATAGTGGAGTTTGGAGTGTGACTGTTTGAGGTTGTGGACAGGTGTCTTTTATATTGATAACAAGTTCAAACAGGTGCCATTAATACAGGTAACGAGTGGAGCATAGAGGAGCCTCTTAAAGAAGTTGTTACAGGTCTGTGACAGGCAGAAATCTTGCTTGTTTGTAGGTGACCAAATACTTATTTTACCGAGGAATTTACCAATTAATTCATTAAAAATCCTACAATGTGATTTCCTGGATTCTTTCCCCTCATTCTGTCTCTCATAGTTGAAGTGTACCTATGATGAAAATTACAGGCCTCTCTCATCTTTTTAAGTGGGAGAACTTGCACAATTGGTGGCTGACTAAATACTTTTTGCCCCACTGTATGTTGCTTTCACAATAGGCATTTTTGCACAACTGCCGACACACATTTTACAGGTAATTAAATGGCCACTTGTAAAAATCACTGCTGTTGGTGTCTTTTTTGTCACAGCAGACTGCCTCTAAAAGTTAACTAGAACTGTGAGTAAACCCACTATAGAATACCCCCCCCCCTCGCAACAAAATTTGTCAACTGGAACTGTGTGAACTTAAAAAATGATACCCCTGCAATATCATGATTCAAATTCCTATTAGTCATTCATCTCAATAATATATGGGGTCTAAATCCATTTGGTACAATTTCATGGAGTGGAACACCAGCCACATCACCAGACAATGACATGTGTAAGAAAATAAGTATCTTTAAAACCATGGTTCAGAATTATTTTCTGTCATGCACATCTTCATGCGGTATACTGAAACTTTACACAATTGCATCAAAATCCATCAAACCGTTTAGGAGGAGTTGTGCTTACAAGCCTGTCATCATATATTCCCATATGGAAAGGAATTAGTTGAATTATCTCCCCTTTGAAACATTGGACCGGGACTATTTTCCATCATGCACATCTTCAGGTGGTACACTGCAACTGTGTAAAGTTTAATCAAAATCCATCAAACCGTTTAGGAGGAGTTGCGCTTACGAGCCTGTCATCATATATTGCCATATGTAAGGGAATAAGTTGAATTATCTCCCCTTTGAAACATTGGACTGGGATTATTTTCCTTCATACACATATTCAGGTGGTATACTACAACTGTGTAAAGTTTCATCAAAATCCATCAAACTGTTTAGGAATTGCGCTTACAAGACACATGGACAGACAGACGGACGGACAGACAGGGTGATTCCTATACCCCCCCAACTTTGTCTGCGGGGGTTATAATACAGTTTAACTTTCAGAAAAGCACAGACTGACATCAACTAATTTACCTTTTTACATTAATATAACATTCATAATTTCAAATATTGAAGAATCAATTTAATCTTATGTTAATAATTCTAGATGGATAAGCACACTGATGAGCAGATACAATCAGAAGACAGATGAAGCATTTTTAGTGATTACAGTGTTATGCAAGCTGATCATAAGAGGGAGTTTTCCATAGAAAAATGAAAACAGCCTAAATGGAATTGGAGTTGATTTAGTGCCACACAAGTTCTGTGTCTCCCCACCCACACAGCATGGCCAATTTTTGCTTTGGCATTATGTGGATTCAAACTCGCAATCTCTTGATAATAACCCTTATTATCAAGAGATTGCGAATTTGAATCCACATGATGTCGAAGCCAAAGCAAAAATTGGCCATGCTCTGTGGGTGGGGAGACACACAGAATGTGTGTGGCACTAAATCAACTCCAATTCCATTTAGGCTGTTTTCATTTTAATCCTTCCTGGGTCCTTGGATTCTTCCTGGGAGCCCGACTGTTATATGTCTCCATTGACAACGTTCAATGCGACTAATTCATTTTTAAAGCAACTTAAAAAAAAAAGTTTTTCCAAATGTTGCCCACAAGTTCAAAAATGTCAGATACTCCTTGATCCCCATTAAGTTTTAAAAACATGCCCACACATACCAGACTGAAGGGCAATAATCTCCAGTTGGGTTTTCTGGATAGAGTATGCGAACCAGGAAGTTTGGGATTCCCCCAGCCACTGCAGCAACTGTGCCATGTGCTGTCTGTACAGCTCATGCACACTACTGAGACTCTGCACTTGACACAAACACAATACACACTTCTCTGCCTGCAAAGAGAAAACGAGAGAGAGAGAGAGAATCATTTATATTAGACTTTATCGATAGTTGTTTATTTTGTTGTGGCATATATTCCATAGGTTTGCATTTACACAGTTCAAAATAATAAAGACAAGCAGAGTGGAAATGAAACAAAGTTAAATAATGCAAACATACAATGTAAACATACTTCTCTATGATTGAGGCTATGTGAGCAGTAAATGACAAGACTCCTTCCTACACACAGGATAAATTCTTTTTTTTGTCAAGGTTTATTTATTCATTTTTAAAGCACAAATATAAAATTTTACAGTACAAATATTCGTATGAAAGTCAAAGAGCACAAACTCCCACCCCCTCCCGCCTACCCACCCAACCATTCCCATCCCTTCACAAAACAGGCATACAACTACATCACAGGCACACAAATCACAAGCAAGGACATCTAAAACATTAACAATAAAGGAGAACAAAAAAATAAGAACAAAGCAAAAACAAGACAAACTGTAAAGAATAAATACTTAAAAAAAAAAAGGGGGACACTGGTGGCCAGATCCTTGGTGGTTGTCTGCATAACAATCACAGTTATGGTGTATTTGTGATAACATCATAACAAGAGAGTAATATGCCCCTTTTCCACCAAAGCAGTTCCAGGGCTGGTTCGGGGCCAGTGCTTAGTTTGGAACCGGGTTTTCTGTTTCCACTGACAAAGAACTGGCTCTGGGGCCAGAAAAACCGGTTCCAGGCTAGCACCAACTCTCTGCTGGGCCAGAGGAAAGAACCGCTTACATCAGCGGGGGGGGGGCGGAGTTGTTAAGACCAACAATAACAAGACCGCGAAAGATCACCATTTTTAAGCAACGAGAAGCAGCAGCTGTACAAACGCGAAGTCATCCATTATTATTATTGTTGTTGCTGCTTCTACCGCGTTGTTTTTGCTTCGATATTCGCGCCAAGGTTTATGCAAACGTAGCGACGTAACTGACGTATACAACGACGTAACTGACATATACAGCGACATAATGACGTGGCTTCCCTTAGCACCGCGAGCGATGGAAAAGCAAACTGGTTCTCAGCTGGCTCGCAAGTTGAACGAGTTGTGAACCAGTACTGGCCCCGAACCAGCCCTGGAACTGATTTGGTGGAAAAGAGGCAATAGAGGCCCTAAAGTGAAGAATAGGAAGACTTTACAGTACCACTGAGGAGAATAGATATATATCCTAAGTACTAGGCTGGTATAGAAGAACAGTTAAAAGTTTGTGGGTTGGAAAGTAGTCTTAAACATACTAGATCATGGGAGTGTTTGTAAGTCAGTAAAGTATTCTATAAAAGGACTCCAGTGCTTGAAGAATCTACTTGTGTCCCCACGTAGAGTAAATTTGACTTTCTCTAATTTTAAGAAAAACATGAGGTCTTCCAACCAAACAGACAGAAGAGGAAGTTGTGGTGATTTCCAGTTAAAGGACATGGGACATGAAACATAAATGCACGCTATATCAGTTTCTTTCCATTAAAAATATTGCATCAACAAATACAAAATCATCTATTAAATTCAGCAAAATCGTTATATTCGTGATGATTATATGGCATTTCTGCTCGAGCTCCGATATGCATATTTTACAACCGGAAGAGCCGCTGTCACGTGATCATACGTCACAAAAACTTTCGGGCACAGCACAAGCGGGTAGATGAATGGAGAAGTGAATGACAAGAAAATTGTTTTTATAGTCTTTAACGTACATTGAACATCATGGTGTATTGTGCTGCTTATGGTTGCAATAATTCCTATGGGAAATGCCCTGGAGTACATTTTTTTGCATTCCCCAAGGACCCGAAGCTGAGGAAAGTGTGGGCTCACTACTGCTGTAGAAAAAACTTTGCACCTACTGTTTCCCACAAACTGTGTTTGGACCATTTCACTGAGGATTCTTTCAACATTAATACTCAGGTACTGAGCGATATTAATTGCCAAGTCAAATTTAAGAGGCCGTATAGCCGGGTTCATGGAGGCAGTGATAGCGCCATAATATACAGGGCCTAACATTCCTACAACTGTAGAGACAGTCAAGAAATCCTGTAACATTAATGGACATTTAAATAGGAACAGTCCACTGTACTTCCATAATGAAATATGCTCTTATCTGAATTGAGACGAGCTGCTCCGTTCCTCTCCGAGCTTTGCGCGACCTCCCAGTCAGTCAGACGCGCTGTCACTCCTGTTAGCAATGTAGCTAGGCTCAGCATGGCCAATGGTATTTTTTGGGGCTGTAGTTAGATGCGACCAAACTCTTCCGCGTTTTTCCTGTTTACATAGGTTTATATGACCAGTGACATGAAACAAGTTCAGTTACACAAATTGAAATTTTCTATGCTATGCGATTTTCTATGCTATGGAAAGTCCGCACTATAATGACAGGCGTACTAACACCTTCTGCGCGCTTCGACAGCGCATTGATACCTTCACTCGGAGTTGTACCATTATTTTTTAGACAGGGCGGACGGACCAGGGCATTCGCCCGCCTGGCTGTGCCCGACGAGGAGCGCTCTCGGCCAGCTTGGGAGGCAGACGGCAGCCCCTCCTGGAAGTGTGGTTTTACCATGGGCCTCATGCGGAAAAATGCCGAGGTGCATTCGCTAAGCGACTGAAAGCCAAGGTAAGGATTAGTATTATAATTTTGGGTGTATCAATTATTGATTATCATAATTCTGACTCGTTTCGCCATTTTGAATGTTTTCATCTCGGACTCTGGAAGCATTGTATCTCAATCAATCTCGAAAAATATCAGCAAAAAAAAAAAAAAACTAGCTTGCAACGGACTTTAGCTAGATCTATGATGAACTTTCAATGTATGATACAAAAATAATACTTCTTTCAACAGATCATTAGCCTTTGAGCAGAATTGTTTTTAACTTACCAGGAAGTGTTATCGAGCCGACCGCTTTCAGTTTCATGGGGATTGAATGAACTCTCACTCTCAGAATCATCTGACCCGTCAGAGTAAAGACAAGATCTATGTTCATGTGAATTTCCAGCTATCGGTTCGAATTGATAGGGTCTAACTTCACATCTCTGTGAAACATTGGGAATGTCACTGTCGATGGTGTCCATTTCGGTAACCTGTTTACATTAGATTCCCAAGCGCTGGCTCCTTGGAAAGTTTTTGTGATGTCACGGGTCACGTGACCACCTAGCTAATTAACGAATCATTGTTTTACGCTGATGTATAAAAACGTTGAATAATGTGATGATTTTCACATTTTTGACGCCCTGCAGTGATTTAGATGGCATTTCTTATGTCCTTTATACATAATTATACCCAGAAAAAAATCCATGTCCCATGTCCTTTAAGTAGAATTCTATGCCTAGCCAATAGGGTGGCGAAGGCCACAACATTTGCATGGGTCTTGCTGAGGACATGTGGGCTGGGTGAAACATCAAATATGGCTACAAGAGGGCATGGTTCCAGAGTGATTCCTAATATTTCTGAGAGGATTTTAAAGATGGAATTCCAATAGTATTCAAGTTTGGGGCATAACGCAAACATATGAGTCAAGTGGCAAGGTGTGCCTCCACACTTCACACAGGTGTCCTCAATGTCAGGGTATATTTTTGATAGCCTTGAACTCGACAGATGCAATCTTTGCACAATTTTAAATTGAATCAAGCCCAAACGGGCACATAATGAAGAATGACGTTAATGGCTCTCTCCCAGAAATCTTCCTCAAACTCTATGCCTAGCTCCTGCTCCCAGACAGCACAGCTTTTAGAGCAGTGCTCTGTGTTAAATGACAGAAGACCTTGATAAATTTGGGAAACAAGTGACCTCTGGGTTTGAGTTTAAAGAAGTCTTCCCATGGTTGCTTAGGGCAGGGGTTCCCAAACTTTTCCATGCCAAGGCCCCCCAAACAGCATTAGCTTCTGGCCGGGGACCCCCTTTGCAAATCCACAGACAATGCTACAAAATATGTAAAGAAACATCAACTTTTAGAATGTTTTCTCTTACTTTTATTCAATATTCAATAATTGTTACATTTGTTTAGCATAAGAATATTATTAACTAACATGTTTTCAACACAAATATTTTCGCACTGAACAATAAACTTTTCAACAAACTGTTGATAAGAACAGCACAAAAGAAATCAAACCACTCTCAATTGTGTGCGTGTGTGTGTCTGGGAGTGACAGACGGTTTACACAAGTGGGAGGGATGGGCTTGGTGGCTCCTACATAGTTTGTCAACCCTGGGCTTAATCTCCGTCAGTGCCATACGCATGTCATTGTCCACATGTAGACGTGCTCTATGTTTGGTTTTGAGTACCTTTAAAGTTGAAAAGCCAGACTCACACAAGTAGGTTGTTGCAAAAGTGAGAAGACATTTCAATGCCCTGTCAGCCAAGTTGGGATAGTCCTTTCTTACATGTAGCCAGTAGTTAGACAGGGGAAGAGCCTCAAAGTCCATTTTTAAATCCCCTGAGTTTGTCATCTCAATCAGCTCCTCCTGTGACTTTAAGTCCAGACTAGAACCGACACCAGGGGCAAAGGGGTTCCTAACCCAGTTTAAATGTGTGTTTTTGAGGTCAGGGAAATAGTCTTTGAAATATCCTTGGAGGTGCTCCAGGTGGGACTGGATCAATGGAGACACGGAGCCCAAATCATCACATGACAGCAGCTCCTGGTGAAGTAGTGGGAACATTTCTGTAACTCCCTCCTGGAGCTTGTTTGACCACAGCATGATCTTTTTGGAAAAAGCACACACTTTGTCTTGCACCTGGAGTATGTACGTGTCACGTCCTTGCATGCTTTGATTCAGTACATTTAGATGCTGGAAAATGTCTGACATGTATGCAAGTTTGCGGATCCAGGTTGCATCGGTGAACCGATCTGCCAGCTGATGCTTTTCAGATGAGAGGAACTCTGCAACCTCCCTCCGCAGCTCATAGACACGGTTCAAAACTGCACCCCGTGACAGCCAGCGCATGTTCAAGTGAAGCAGCAGCCCCTCAAAATGAGCGCCCATCTCATTACAAAGCAGAGTAAACGGTCTGTGTTTCATGGGACAGGCTTTAATAAAATTCACTACTTGTATAACCTCCTGTAGTACCTGATTCAACTCGTTATCCATCCTTTTTGTGACCAGTGCCTTGCGATGGAGCATGCAGTGTGTGGCCACTACATGCAGGGCCTTCTGCTTAAGGAGAGCGGTCACTCCACTGATCTTCCCGGTCATTGCCGCGGTTCCGTCCGAACACACCCCCACATAACGGGTCCAGTCCAATCCGTTAGACTCGATGTAATCGTCCAAAACTTGAAAAATGTCTTTCCCAGTAGCTCTTCTTTCAAGTGCTTTACAAAATAGTATTTCCTCCACAAATCTTTCCTGTGAAATAAATCTGATGTACACAAGCAGTTGGGCCTCATTGGATAAATCTGTGCTCTCATCCAGCTGAAGTGCGAAGTATTCGCTGGCTCTCACCTGCTCCAACAGCTGAGCAGATACGTCTTGAGCCATGTCACCAATCCGTCAGCTCACGGTGTTATCAGAGAGTGGGACAGCATCGATTTTTTTGGCAGCATCCTCACCAAGCAATTCTCGGACAATGTCTTTGGTGGCTGGTAAAATCAAATCTTCTCCAATTGAGTGAGGTTTTTTAGCACGAGCAATGTGGTACGAGGCTAAAAATGATGCCTTCAGGGCCCGCTCGGGGACAGTAGCTTGCTGGGTGAATGCAGTAGATTGCCTGACCAAATGCTCTTCTTTGTGTCTGAAGAAATCTACTGTTTTTTCGCCATCTGTCGGATGTTTTTGTACCAAGTGACGCTGAAGTTTCGAAGGTTTTAAGCACTCGTTTGACAGGGTCTCCAGACAGAGGACGCATTTCGGGCAATCATGGCCATTTTTCTGTATGGCTGTAAAGCCATACTTAATGTATGCTGCCTCATATTTTCAGATTTTAGTTGGCCAGGACTTCTTAGTTTTTTCACAGCAGTGTCCTCCACAGCAAAGCTGTTGGTTTGTTCCTTCAGTCTCTTCTGCAAAAACCTGTCCATTTTGCGCTAGCAATACACTAGCTTGAGGAGCAAAGCAGCTTGATAAATGGTGCAAACCGCAACGTCACAGGCAATCGGAGAGATGAGCATGGCAAACAACGTTTTGATATGATGTATTATTATTAAGAATTATATTTTATAATAATGATTAAAAAACTAATTACAATATATTTAATAATAATTATTTAAAAAATATATATATTTTTTCGCAATTTTTTGTTATCGTCCCTCCAACTTTCTGAGGCCCCCCTAGCGCCCCCTGGTGCGCAGCCCCCACTTTGAAAACCACTGGCTTAGGGGGTGGAGAGGGGAAGTCAGAAAAAATATTTAAGACGCAACGCCTAATTTGAAAATATCTAAATAAATGTGTTTTGGGCAAATCATGTGAAGCTGATAGATCTGTGAAGCTACCAAAAACTCTGCCTGTGTATAATTCGTTGAACGTCTGTTAAAGGACGGGAAAGTACAGTGTACAGTGGTGCTTGAAAGTTTGTGAACCCTTTAGAATTTTCTATATTTCTGCATAAAAATGACCTAAAACATCATCAGATTTTCACACAAGTCCTAAAAGTAGATAAAGAGAACCCAGTTAAACAAATGAGACAAAAATATTATACTTGGTCATTCATTTATTGAGGAAAATGATCCAATATTACATATCTGGGAGTGGCAAAAGTATGTGAACCTTTGCTTTCAGTATCTGGTGTGACTCGCTTGTGCAGCAATAACTGCAACTAAACATTTCCAGCAACTGTTGATCAGTCCTGCACACCGGCTTGCAGGAATTTTAGCCCATTCCTCCATACAGAACAACTTCAACTCTGGGATGTTGGTGGGTTTCCTCACATGAGCTGCTCACTTGAGGTCCTTCCACAACATTTCGATTGGATTAAGGTCAGGACTTTGACTTGGCCATTCCAAAACATTAACTTTATTCTTCTTGAACCATTCTTTGGTAGAATGACTTGTGTGCTTAGGGTCGTTGTCTTGCTGATTCCTACACCCACCTTCTCTTGAGATTCAGTTCATGGACAGAGGTCCTGACATTTTCCTTTAGAATTCGCTGGTATAATTCAGAATTCATTATTCCATCAATGATGGCAAGCCGTCCTGGCCCAGATGCAGCAAAACAGGCCCAAACCATGATACTACCACCACAATGTTTCACAGATGGGATAAGGTTCTTATGCTGGAATGCAGTGTTTTCCTTTCTCCAAACATAATGCTTCTCATTTAAACCAAAATGTTCTATTTTGGTCTCATCCATCCACAAAACATTTTTCCAGTAGCCTTCTGGCTTGTCCATGTGATCTTTAGCAAAGTGCAGACGAGCAGCAATGTTCTTTTTGGAGAGGAGTGGCTTTGTGGAGTGTTCTTTTTGGAGAGGACTGCCATGCACACCATTGTTGTTCAGTGTTCTCCTGATGGTGGACTCATGAACATTAGCCAATGTGAGAGAGACCTTCAGTTGCTTAGAAGGTACACTGGGGTCCTTTGTGACCTTGCCGACTATTACACGCCTTGCTCTTCGAGTGATCTTTGTTGGTCAACCACTCCTGGGGAGGGAAACAATGGCCTTGAATTTCCTCCATTTGTACACAATCTGTCTGACTGTGGATTAGTGGAGTCCAAACTCTTTAGAGATGTTTTTGTAACCTTTTCCAGCCTGATGAACATCAACAACGCTTTTTCTGAGGTTCTCAGAAATCTCCTTTGTTCGTGCCATGATACAATTCCACAAACGTGTGTTGTGAAGATCAGACTTTGATAGATCCCTGTTCTTTAAATAAAACAGGGTGCCCTGTTTTATTTATTTTACACCTGATTGTCATCCCATTGATTGAAAACACCTGACTCTAATTTCACCTTCAAATTAACTGCTAATCCTAGAGGTTCACATACTTTTGCCACTCACAGAGATGTAATATTGGATCATTTTCCTCAATAAATAAAATGACCAAGTATAATATTTTTGTCTCATTTGTTTAACTGGGTTCTCTTTATCTACTTTTAGGACTTGTGTGAAAATCTGATTATGTTTTAGGTCATATTTATGCAGAAATACAGAAAATTCTAAAGGGTTCACAAACTTTCAAGCACCACTGTATTTAAAAATTGTGTGGCAGCGGGGGCATAGTCAAGCATCAGCTGTGGGTGGTGAAGAGGTGGATTGAACTGGCAGTAATGCATGAAGAATGTAACAAGTTTGAACATGGCAAGTTTTGCCTCAAGTCTACTCTTTTTTGTCTTCCCTTGACTTTGCTTTTTAGAATAGAATAGAATGCCTTTATTGTCACTATACATATGTACAATGAGATTAAAGCATCTCCAATAACAGTGCAAAACAGCATGTAGAGTGAGACAGAGAGCGAGAGGAAGGGGGAAAAAACAAAGGGGGGGGGGAGTGTGTAAGGGGGGTAAGGTGCACAGTCCTGAGGTGTATGTGTTGTGTTACACATTATGGAGTGAGGTATTGCTCATTGCACATATAAATCATTGCACAGAGAGAGTCACATTATAAAATAAAATAAAACATTACACATTTATGAAGTATTGCAAGGTAAGGTAGGTGCACAGACTTGAGGTGTACGTGTTGTGTGTCAGGTGCACAGTCCTGAGGTGTACGTGTTGTGTGTAAGGTGCACAGTCCTGAGGTGCATGTGCTGTATGTAAGGTGCACAGTCCTGAGGTGAGGTGAATGTGTTGTGTTTCACATTATGGAGTGAGGTATTGCACATTATAAAAATATTGCACAGAGAGAATCCCTTATAAAGTACTGCACATTATAAATTATTGCACAAGGAGAGTCACATAGTAAAATAAATAGACTATAAAGTCAGAGCATATCCAAGTTCAGGGCGGTTATGGCTTTTGGAAAGCAGCTGTTTTTGAATCGGTTTGTCTTTGTCCTGATGCACCTGTAGCGCCTCCCTGAGGGCAACAGGTCGAACAGATCAAAGCCAGGGTGGGAGCTGTCCTTGATAATGTTCTTAGCTCTGCTAAGCCAGCGGGAGGTGTAAATGTCCATCAGGGAGGGGAGAGGGCAGCCAATGATCTTCTGTGCTGCCTTAACTACCCTCTGGAGCCTCTCCCTATCTATAGCAGTGCAGCTGCCGTCCCATACTGTAATACAGTACATCAGCAGGCTCTCAATGGATGAGCGGTAGAAGGTCAGCAGCAGGTTGGAGGTTAGGTTGTACTTCCTGAGGACTCTCAGGAAGTGTAGCCGCTGCTGAGCCTTCTTAATGACTGCTGTGATGTTTACTGACCAGGAAATGTCGGCGGAGATGAGGACGCCGAGAAACCGGAAGGTGTGGACCCTCTCCACATACACGTTGTTGATGTAGAGGGGGGCTAGGCCGGTGCTGTGCTTCCTGAAGTCAACAATGAGCTCTTTGGTTTTCTTGGTGTTCAGAGCGAGGTTATTTTCTGAACACCAGGCTGCCAACTTCAGGACCTCCTCTCTGTAGGTTGCCTCGTCTCCCTTTGAGATGAGTCCGACCATTGTGGTGTCGTCAGCAAACTTGACGATGAGGTTGTTGTTGTGGGTCAAACTATAGTCATGGGTGTAGAGGCAGTACAGGAGGGGGCTCAGCACACAGCCCTGTGGAGAGCAGGTGCTCAACATGCGGGTGGAGAAGTGGGGGCCAAGTCTCACAGTCTGGGGCGGGTTAGTAAGAAAGTCCTTTAACCAGACACATGTGAGAGGGGGAGGCCGAGAGTGTCCAGTTTTCTAATAAGGATGTCCAGGATTATTGTATTTAAAGCTGAACTGTAATCCACAAAGAGTATGTGGACATAGCTCTGCTGCTGCTCCAGGTGATTTAACGCAGAGTGGAGAGCTACGGCGATGGCGTCCTCTGTGGATCTGTTTGTGCGATATTAGAACTGGTAGGGGTCGAAGTCTGGGGGGAGGTGGTCCTTGATGTGCTGAAGAACTAGTCTCTCGAAGCGCTTCATGATTACCAGGGTGAGGGCCACAGGACGGTAATCATTCAGGCTGGTGACAGGAGACTTCTTCGGCACTGGGATTATTGTTGCAGATTTTAGGCAGGGCGGGATGACTGTCTGAGTCAGGGAGAGGTTAAAAAGATCCTGGTGAAGGTAGGGGCGAGCTGGTGGGCGCACGCTCTGAGCACCTTACCAGGTACACCATCTGGGCCGGCAGCTTTCTTGGGGTTCACTGCCAGGAGCACCCGTCTGACATTGTGCTCCTGTACAGTGAAAGGAGTGGTGTAGGAACTGTGTGGTGGTGGGGGCAGGCCAGGAGCAGATGAGTGCTGCTGAGATGTTTCAAAGCGAGCAAAGAAGCGATTTAGCTCCTCTGCTAGCAGCGCACTCCAGTCTCCTGTTGGCGCATCACAGTCTCTAAAGTTTGTGATGTCCTGAAAGCCCTGCCACACCTCCCGTGTGTTGTTGCTGGACAGGTGGGACTCTATGCACAGCCTGTGGTCCACCTTGGCTTTATTTATTCCTCTTTTCAGATTAGCTCGAGCATCTCTGTACAGAGCTCTATCACCTGACCTGAAGGCAGCATCGCAAGCCCTGAGGAGTGAGCGGACCTGGCTGGTCATCCAGGGTTTCTGGTTTGGGAAGACCCGGATGTTTTTATCCACCGTCACATTCCCGATGCAGAACTTGATATAGTCCAGCACCGTTCCTGTGAATGTCTCCAGCTCCTGGTGTTCAAATAAGTCCCAATCTGTCTGTGTAAAGCACCTGTAGTTTGGAGAGTGCGTTGTCAGGCCAGGTTGTGATAGTCCTTGTGGTGGGCCTGGCTCTGCGTCTGAGGGGGGTATAGGCTGGGGAGAGCAGGAGGGAAAGATGGTCTGACTGGCCGAGGTGGGGGAGGGGTATGGCTCTGTACGCATGCTTGATGTTGGAGTAAACATGATCCAGAGTGTTCTCCCCTCTAGTAGAACACTTAACATGCTGGTAAAACTTCGGCAGTACAGTCTTCAAGTTGGCCTTATTAAAGTCTCCTGCTAATATGTGAACACCGTCAGGGTGGGCCTGCTGCTATTTGTTAATGGTGTTCAGCAGGAGAGAGAGTGCTGTGTTTACACTGGCATCAGGTGGAATATACACAGCTGTGACAATCACCACAGTTAGCTCTCCTGGTAGAAAAAAAGGCCGGCATCTTACAGACATGTACTCGAGGTCTGGGGAACAGTGTTTATCTATAATTGTTCCATTGTTACACCAATTGTCATGCACGTAAATACAGAGGCCCCGTCCTCTGCTCTTACCGGAGTTCTCATTTCTATCCCAGCGGAGCAGAGTGCGGCCTGCTAGCTGCAAGCTAGTATCGGGTATTTCCGGATGAAGCCAGGTTTCTGTGATAATTAAAACACAGCAGTCCTGAACATAGTGATTTCCAGCGAGTTGTAATTCCAGATCATCCGTTTTATGCACCAGGGATCTGGCATTGGAGAGATACAGGCTCGGTAGAGGTGGCTTGTGTGGTTGTTTTCTTAGCTTTAGCATAGCACTGGACCTGCGGCCCCGCTTCTGCTTCCTCTCCCTCCTCCATCTGCGCCGCCTCCTAGA
This sequence comes from Neoarius graeffei, assembly GCF_027579695.1. NCBI lineage: Eukaryota > Metazoa > Chordata > Actinopteri > Siluriformes > Ariidae > Neoarius > Neoarius graeffei. The sequence continues at coordinate 25,620,864 of NC_083588.1, forward strand.
CCCGACAACAATCCACGGAGAGCCCGGCGGTCTCGCTATGTCATCTGGGATGTTTGTGTGAAGAGAAAGTCGCTCGAAACAGATATCTGGTGTTGGTCACTGATGGCTAAAAGTGTCTGGCGGGTGTACTAGATGTTCGCAGAACCGATGGTGCACAAACAAGCAAGAAAGAAATACAAAAACAAACAAAAAAAAGAGCACTGAAAAGGAGAGCCGTAAGCCACTGCAACCACGCGCGCCGCCATCTTGCATTCCCTTGAATTTTCTCTCCCGTTTGTTCTGCAGACAGATGAGTCAGACAGTGAGCTGGGAGCCATTTGGTTAGAGCGGTGTAGGGTGGGGGGATAGAAGGCAAGGGGAGTCAGCCAAAACTGGAAGGTTCCCCAGCCTGAGTCAGCAGTGAGGGTATGTGGCAGCAGAGGCGTGGACGAGCATCAACTACAGGCAGAATAGAGGCAGGTTTAACTATATGAGAGAACGATAAGAATATTTTACTCCCTTTCAAGTCAGATTCTTTGTCGTCATTGTACAGAAAATACAACAAAATTCAAGTGCACTCAAGTACTGGACTCAAATAAGAAAGTATGGATGGATGAAAATTTCCACTCATCCAATTTGTACCATACACACACATTTCCAATGTATGCAGTTTAGAAAGGTGCTCAGTTGTTATTGCACATAACAGATTATTGCACATTAAAATTGTGATGTGTTTGAGGGTTTACTTAAAAATTTCCATTCATCCAATTTGTACCATACACTCTCACACACATTTCCAATCTATGCAGTTTAAAAAAAGTGCTCAGTTATTGCACATAACAGATTATTGCACATTAAAATTGAGATGTGTTTGAGGGTTGACTTTCAGTTCAGAGTTCAGTTTGGTAATGGCTTCTGGATAGAAACTGTTCATGAGTCTTGCTGTACGTATTCTGATGGACCTGTAGCATTTTCTGGAGAGCAGGAATACCACCAGGTGATGAACGGGGTGAAATGAATCTTTTAGTATGTTGTGTGTTTTCTGCAGGCAACAGCAGGTGAAGATGTCGTCTAGGGCACGTAGCTGTTGGTTAATGATGTTCTGTGCAGACTTTATAATTATCTGCATGGACTTTTTGTCTGCTGCAGAGCTGCTACCATACCACACCAGGATGCCGTGTGTGAGGACACTCAATGGAGCCGCAGTAGAAAGAAATCAAGAGCTTTTGCGACAAGTTCACCTTCATGAGTGTTCTCAGGAAGTACAGCTGGTTTTGTGCCTTCTTAACTAGTGCCTTGGTGTCTCTTGTCCATGAGAGGTCCTCTGTAATGTGTGTGCCCAGGAATTTGAAACTGGACACCCTCTCCCCATTGATATACAGGGGTGAATGGACCTCCTGCTTCTTCCTGTAATCAATTATGAGTTATTTTGTTTTCTTGGTGTTAAGAGTCAGGTTATATTCTGTACACCATTCTGTTAGTCTTTGTACCTCCTATCTATAGGCTGACTCATTGCCTTTGGTGATCAGGCCCACCACGGTCGTATCGTCTGCAAATTTAACTATGGTGATGGTGTTATGAGATGGAACACAGTCATGAGTATAAGGAGAACAGAGGAATGGGCTCAGCACACAGCCTTGTGGGGCTCCTGTGTTGAGTACCAGAGTGGAGGAGCAGTAGGGGCCCATCCTGACTGACTTTGGCCGGTTTGTCAAGAAGTCCTTTATCCACAGGCAGATGTTGTGCTGTATGCCCAGGTCGGACATTCTGGCAAACAATCTGCTGGGTAAGATGGTATTAAAGCTGTAGTCCACAAACAGCAGTCATGTATATGTTCCTCGTTGTTCCAAGTGGCATAGTACAGTGTGGATGGCATAGGAGAAGGCATCGTCTGTTGACCTGTTAGTTCTATACGCAAATTGATGGGGGTCCAAAGTGGGTGGCAGGGCAGCCTTGATGTGTTGCAGGACCAGTCTCTCCAGACACTTCATGATTATGGGTGTCAGTGCCACAGGCCTGTAGTCATTGAGGGTTGTTATAGCAGTCTGCTTTGGGACTGGCACTATTGTGGAGGTTTTCAGGCAGGTGGGGACAGTACATTTTACCAGAGAAAAGTTGAAGATATTCATAAATACTTCACCTAATTCCGTAACACAGTCTCTGAGAACCACCCCTTGGACGCCAGCTGTTTTCCATGTGTTGAGTTTATGGAGTGTGTGCATCACATCAGGAAACTGGATGCCTAGTGCCTGGCTGCAGTTGGCTGGAGCTGGGTTCTTTCTCTGTTCTTTCTTCCTCAAAGTGGCCAAAAAACTGGTTGAGCTGCTCTGCCACTAAAGTGCTGCTGCTGGTAAGGCTGCTGGTGTTATTTTGCCCGGTAATGTGATGTATCCCCTGCCATGCCTGGAGGGGATCTGAGTTGCCAAAGTGGTCTGCCATCCTCCACTTGTAGGTTGCTTTAGCATCTCTAATGCCCTTCTTCAGGTTCACCCTGGTTGCGCTGTACCATTGTGCATCACCAGCCTGGGAAGCAGTGTTGCGAGCCCTCAGCAGGAGTTGTACATCCTTTGTCATCCACAGTTTATTGTTGGGAAACACACAGGTCCGTTTCGTGGTGGTGACACTGTCTGTGTAGCATTTTATATAAAATAGTACAGAGTAAGTATAGATGTCAATATTGTCATCCTCAAATACAGTCCAGTCAGTGCAACTAAAGCAGTCCTGCAGCTGCTCAGAAGCCCCCTCCGGCCACACTTGTATTGCCCTGGCAGGTGGTTTGACTGTGGTGATAAGTGGTCTGTATGCTGGAGTCAAAAACAAAAGAGATGTGGTCAGACTGTCCCAGATGGGGGAGAGGTGATGCCTTAAACCCATGCTTGATGTTGCTATTTATAGCAACATCAAGCATGGTCAAGTGTGTTTTTCCCCTCGTGGGAAACTGGACATGTTGGTAAAAATTGGGGAGGACAGTCTTTAAACTGGCTTTGTTGAAATCACCTGCTTTTAAAAAAACTCCGTCAGGGTGGGCCTGCTGCTGTTTGCTAATGGCAGTTAGTAAGTAGCCCAAGGCTGTTGTGGTGTTAGCATCAGGAGGTATGTAAACAGCAGTGATCATAACAACTGTAAACTCCCATGGCAGATAGAAGGGGTGACATCTTACGGATATAAACTCCAAGTCCAGGGAGCAGTGAGTGTCAGTTATCACAGCATTTGTGCACCAGTTGTTGTTCATGTAAACACAAAGCCTCCCTCCTCTGCTCTTACTGGAGTCTGTTGTACTGTTGGCAGTAATGTCTTTGGCACTGCGGAATAACCGTATACGACCAATGCGTCCAAATTCGCTCTATTAAATTGCTGGCGGAATACTCATCACACAATAACACACATCACATGAAACCACACGACTTGAGCTTCCCAACGGTGCTACCCACTAGTTGCTGTGATAAACAGTTAGCGATAAAATTAATGTCAATGATCAAATTTAATCATATTCTGCATACAGCTCTGCGTCCATCTCCACACCCGTTCTTGTTGGCGCAATACCTCGCTAACTCTGGAGTTTATATGACAAACCATTCATCAGAATAAACAGCAGTCCCTACCATTTCGAATGGTATAAAGTATTCATCTGTGCCGTTTGCTTTTCTCAAGTAATCCGGTTTTGAAATTACAGCAACAGCAAATTACAGCAACAATTTGTCTCCAACTTCGGACTGATTATAATGTAGCTTACATTACATATATTACAAATGCATGAACACAATGTTTTTCTTTGATAGAAAAGCCTGATCTAAATATGCAAACATTGTCATAACCTAGACTGTCCTGAAAAAAAAAAAAACCCTAAACAAAACAACAACATGGATTACATCATTATAGCATGTAGATGGATGGCTCTTATAATGGCCATGAGCTTAGCAATAAAGATAGTATACCCTAAAAATAGCCTATGGTTAATTTTTCTCAATAATATCAGCAATAGAGTGAATGTTTTTCTACTTCAAGGTGCATCAACATAGGCAACTTTCTGTCCCTAAATATAAGGTGCACATTCTGTGCATCTGTGTATGTCCAGGTGAATGTAGGGAACACGCATGCAGCCAAGCGCGCAAAATTGGAGAAAGAACATACAGTGACGCCACGCAAGTTCACGCAACAAAAGTATATATTTTTAAGTGAAGCTGTACGTCCTATACCACTAAACATAACTGAATTACCTCTGCGGATGGACATTAGGAAATTCTTCATCCAAAACAGAGACAGGGACAGGGAAGCAGTAAGGAGAGATGAGGATAAGGTGGAAGGAGGTAAGATGATCTAGTTGTACGTTCACATTATCATCATTTAGCTATTCTCTGACAGCTGACAAAAGCTAGTTGTAGATGCTGTATGCATTTGATTTATGGCCATCAACCTTCAGTAAGTTCACTACATTGGAAAAAGTAGTTAGTTAGTTCTAATCTATAGAATCCCATAACACTCGAAAGCCAGTGCATCCTAGCATTTATATGTTCCCTCCTGTAGTACTTGATTATTTTTAGTGTGGAACATAGAAGAGGAATGCAAAAGTTCAATGGCTGGAGTTAGAGGTGCCTATTACTTGCATACAGATATGCTTTACTTTGTAAAACCTGTGCTTTTGTCAGGATAAGTCTGGCAGTGGCAATAATAATGAGCAAAGTAATGGAAGCTAGTTAAGCACATAGCCTACAATAGCACATTTCATAGCAGCAAGCTTTAAAAAAAAAAAAGGTATGGGTATAAGTAGAGCTTATGTCCAGCAACGCCCCCGTGCTAGCGTAATAGCCTCTGCTAGGATAGTTGGGCTGAGCCATGTCTCCATGATTAGCATGACACAGCAGTACTTAATGTTTTTATGCATAGTTATGATAAGTTCCAGCTCCTCGATCTTGTTGGAAAGAGATCTTGCATTTGGGACGAAGAGGCTTGGCAGCAAAGGCTTGTGTGGATCTCTGCCCAGCCTAGCTCATATCCCGGCATGACAACCTCGCTTTTGCATCCTCTCTCTGTGCCACCTCTTTCACGTTCCAGCTGGCAAATAGATCCACAGAGGCCCCGGTGGTCTGACAAGCTCCAACGGGATGTTGTGTCCAGGGTCTTCCTGACACGGTTCCCGGGCATAGAACCAATGACAAGCAGTTCATGCCTGCTATATTTTACGTATGCCTGAGCATACTTGGCACTTAACAGAAAGTAAACTATCCGAAAACTAATTAAAGAGTACCAATACACAGAGTGCTATAATTCTGTAAATAGTAACAGAATTATTACATAACCTAAATGAGAACTATTTTGTCCACTGAAATGAGTTATAAATAGGTGTCTGTAACAAGACCATCGCAAACTCTTCCTGCTGTGCATTCAGAGTGGCAAAATACAATTGTTAATATTCGATTGGAATCTCAGCAACTTCCATAAAATATCCATCAAACATCTTTAAACATGGTCAGTAGGTTTTTATAATAAAGAGTAAATGTTCTTAGAACCTGTGGGAAGGGACTTTAGATTTAAGCCAAAAGAATTGTGTGGAAAGACTTGTGTGAAATGACAGTAAACTTCCTGCTTGGCGGCTTCTCTGCTGAATTCAATAGTCTGTTACAGTCTACAACCTCTAGCAAATTTGATGAAACTGGACAAAACTGGCCTGTGAAGCCTCCTTAAACTTTTCCAGAAAATCCAACATGGCAGAAAATCCAAAATGGTAGAAACTGTCATAGGGTGTGTTGGAAGCCAAGGAATCCAATGGTCAAAATTGGACATACGGATCAAAAGTTACATGCATAAACACACCTCAAAACTTTACCTATTGTTGGCGCTACAGCACTCAAGGTGCAAACATGAAACTTGGTGAAAAGAATCAGAGGGGTGTCCCCAGTGTGCCAGATTTCAAAACATTTTACAAGAAAATTTTATGGGCTGCCATAGACACGCTAGCCCTACCTAGAAGATGATAATGATAAATATACCTGCAAGCAGCAATGAGGGGGGCAAGCATCCCAGCAGGGCAGAGATGCCATTGCAAGTTGGTTTGATCATGTTAGAAGCATGACTAAAATGTAACCATGATCAGTGCCTATGTTAATCGACCAAAGACTGGGCGTAACGGAGATGAGCTTGGATCCTGTTTGTCATTTCCCTCTGAACTGGCTGTAATGAAAGAATGTTTTGGGGAATTAAAAAAAAATTAATAAATAGAAAAAAAAATCAAAATCACAGAACATTTTAAGGGTTGTTCAAAGGATGATCTATGCCAAGTTTGGTGGAGATTGGACAAAATACGTGTGGAAACTTTCAAGAAAATCTTGTCTGGCAGCTAGATCAATTACGTTGTCTTGAAAAGCTGGCATGCCTCAACCTTGGGACCTCCCACAGACACGTTTTTTAAAGACAAAGACAGCAACAGTTATGAGCTAAAACCTTTTTTTTTGCTTGTTTGTTTATTGCAGTGCCCCTCCTCATGCAGAAATAACACAAATGTGCTTCCTCAAAATGGGGTCCTATGTCCAGGTACCAAGGCTGGTTCTGATATATTAGTGCCTCTCAAAAAATCTGAATATCATGTAAAAGTTAATTTTAGTCATAAGTTAATTCAAAAAGGTAAACTTTCATATACTCTATATTCATTACACAAAGTGAAATATTTCAAGCCTTTTTTTGTTGTAATTTTGATGATTATGTCTTATAGCTCATGAAAATCAAGAATCCAGTATCTCAAACAGATGGCCAGATGGGTCGAACATTACTCCCAATCAGAGGTGGAAAAAGTACTGAAAAATTGTAATTAAGTAAAAGTATCTTCACTTTGCTTAAATTCTACTCAAGTAAAAGTACCCATCTAAAAATCTACTCGAGTAAAAGTAAAAAAGTACTCAATTTAAAATGTACTTTGAGTAAAAGTTACTTAGTTACTTTCAATTATTTGATGTAAAAAAAGAAAGGACAAGTCATAAATCAAATTGTTTTTAATGAACTATTAGTCCACATAATAACCTTTCAGGCAGTATTATGTATAAAGTTTTGTTTGGACTACCCCATACATTTTCAAGTACAAGTGGCATAACTTGTAAATTCTATCATCCATTTTTTTCTTTACTGACAAACGCCAGCTATTAAAGCCACTAAAGCAGACTTACTAAATGACACATATGAAACGTAAACCAACCAAACTCAAATGGCCCTTTTCCACTACCCTTTTTCAGCTCACTTCAGCTCGCTTCAGCTCACTTCAGCCCGACACGGCTCGCGTTTCGACTACCAAAAACCAGCACGACTCAGCTCGTTTCAGCCCTGCTTAGCCCCTAAAACTCGCACCGTTTTGGAGTGGGGCTGAAGCGAGCCAAACCGTGCCGAGTGAGGTTGGGGGCGTGAGCAGACACTCCCCTGTGCACTGACTGGTGAGGAGGCGTGTCCTCACATGCCCACACACGCCCCGCGAGCGCGCTGGGATCTGTAAACACCGCAAACCCGGAAGAAGAATAATTACGAATTATGAGAATTTCTGAAGCCTTATGCGCCTCGCCTCATCTATGCGCTCTTGCCAGTATCTGTTGGCGTTGTCGGTGACAACAAGCCACAGCACCAAGACCAGCAACACTAACGACTCCATGTCCTACATGTTTATTGTTTACTATTCGGGTCGTGAGACTACCGCTTAAAAGCTCACTGAATCAGTGACATACAGAGCATCGTGGATGAGTTCGCGGAGCGCAAGGCTCATCGTATGCCCTTCAAATAATGCGCGCAGTAGGCTATTGATGTTTTATTATGAGCCATGTACAGTATGTCGCCTAATGTTTTTTTGTTTCTGAGTTACATGTTCGTTTGAAGGACTTAATGTACAAAATAACATAGTTGCACCCCGTAGTGTTGAAATTGGTAAACACAGTGCATTCAGTGAGGTTTGCACCGCCCTCCTTTTATTTCTGACTCTTCCTGTCACCGTTGCAACCTCTGAGCGCTCATTCGTATGCCCTTCAAATAATGTGCGCAGTATAGGCTATTGATGTTTTATTATGAGCCATGTACAGTATCCTAATGTTTTTTGTTTCTGAGTTACATGTTCGTTTGAAGGACTTGATGTACTAAATAACATAGTTGCACCCGGTAGTGTTGAAATTGGTAAACACCGCAGTTGCGGACATTTTGTAGCCTAAAATGATGTTATGATAAGCTTTAATAAAGGGCCCGGTCATTTGCCCCGCCCCCGGCCCGGCTCTGACTTGTTCCGCCACTGTCACTGATGTCACTGTTTGCGCTGCTTAACGACATCACGTGACGTCCACCCACTTTCGCTAACTCCACCCAATGTGTCCACCCACTTCCAGCCAGCACGGTTCAGCGCGGTTGTAGTCGAAATGCAACTCCAACAGCCCCGCTCAGCTCGACTCAGCTCGACTCAGCACGGCACGGCTCAGCCGCGTTTGTAGTGGAAAAGCGGCAAAAGTGTCCAGGATTCTCATGATTTAAAGACAGCTAAGCGATTCCTTAGTAACACTGTGCTCTTCCTTATATAGAAAATCTCATCTCATTATCTCTAGCCGCTTTATCCTGTCCTACAGGGTCGCAGGCAAGCTGGAGCCCATCCCAGCTGACTATGGGCGAAAGGCGGGGTACACCCTGGACAAGTCGCCAGGTCATCACAGGGCTGACACATTGACACAGACAACCAATCACACTCACATTCACACCTACGGTCAATTTAGAGTGACCAGTTAACCTAACCTGCATGTCTTTGGACTGTGGGGGAAACCGGAGCACCCGGAGGAAACCCATGCAGACACAGGGAGAACATGCAAACTCCACACAGAAAGGCCCTCGCCGGCCATGGGGCTCGAACGCAGACCTTCTTGCTGTGAGGCAACAGCACTAACCACTACACCACCGTGCCACCCTTATATAGAAAATATAATTGACAAATTAACTGCATAATGTTTACAACCTGTCGAGAGGTAATGTGCAAACTATTTTGAGACCACCCCATAAAACATTTTTAAGCAAAGTGCCAAATTCTGAATTGTATGGTCCAATTCAAACACCACAATAAAAAAGAAAATAAAACCAAAATCAAACAATGTATCCAAGACAGTGAAAATGTTGAGCAATTCCTTATTAACAAACTGTGCTCTTTTTCTTTCTATAGCAAACAAATTATATCAATTGTCTTAATTGAAAAATGAACACACTGACTGCTGATAAAAGAAATGAAATAAAGTGCCCTGCCCACTCTGCCCACTGAATACTAAAACATTAAACTGAAAAGCTCTTGAGTTTCAGCAGGAGCTGATTCTCAAAGTTTGTTGCACTAATCTGTGCTCTCTTTGCAGTAAACAATAAACCAGCCGAGCTGAAAAGGCGCTCACAGGCAGCTGAGGCCGGAAGGCCTGTGTTGAGTTTCAGGGAAAGTATTTTTATTTTTGGAAAGGAGTTAAGAAGGTCCATGCTCTCTGAAACACAGGCAAGGTAGCCCTCTAACTCCCCTCTCCCCTTCTGGTCTTCATGGAGGTGAAGAAATCCATAGCACCCTTTTATCATTTTAACGTCACATTTAGTGAACATTCTCAAAGGCCTGCAAAGCCTGCATTCCCAATCTAGCTGTTATTTTGATGGCCTATCAGCTGGGCTGCCAACTCACGCAATGAGCATGAGACACACGCATTTGACTGTCTTCACATGCTCACACGCCATACCTCCGATTTCTCACGCTAGAAAAAAAATCTAGTTTATCTATCTGATCTAGGCTACCCATTGCGTCACACCAACCACTTGCGATCGATCAATTACGCCTTACGCACAGCTAAACAGGCAGAGAGGTGTTCCCTTCTGTACACACTCCCCTATGGGAGTTCCCTATCTAATGATGCTGCACTCGCCGGAAATTGGATAATTGCCTACCGTCAATTTAGAGGAAGAGGAGGGAGAAGAAGGTATCCGAGTTGAAGACGAGTGTCTCAGACAGGTTTGTACATATGCACGCCAATGTGTGGCGTTACTGGCGTAATTATGAACTTATAAAGTTTCTTAATCGTTTTAGCTTATAAGTGTTGTGAGAATATTTAATGCCATATCGAGAGCTGTGTACTAGGCATGATAAATCATTATAGGCCTACTGCCATGCCACAGCCTCTATCTTCCCCAACAAGCAGCACGGGAGAGCACCTCCTTACACGTTTATTAAGGCGCATTTTTAGTTTGTTTACTGTATGTTATCATACTTTATGACTTTATTTGAAGCCATACTGGAAATGTTGTAAAATAAAGCAAGTAAGAGATAATATTACAAATGCAAGAAGAGCCATTAGCCACCATACCTAGTGTTTATTTACAGGGTATTTATTTTTAATTATTTATGATGTATGTAATTGCTCAGTTAAAGTAAATAAAGCATGGTCACCTGTAATATCAAAGAACTTGACCGTTTTGCTGTAGGCCTGCCTACCACTCAGAGCAGGTAAGATTCAGAATAAACACAAGAAACTTGTCCTCCAGGAAAAGGCATGTTGTTGTGACTGCGTAGATTTATTAAACCAACATGACCATATGAATTCTTTCAAAGGTAAGATGTCCCGAAGGGTAAGACCACTGGCAGGACAAAAGTGGAATATTTTATTTTGACAGTCCAGCCAAGCCAGAAAAGGCAGACAGGACAGACAGAACAACAGACAGAAGAGCAACAAACAGGACAGACAGAAGAGCAGGTCTATAGGGCTACAGGAACATTGGCAGTCATCTGTAGTTTTCTAGTGTGGGGGCTTTTAAACCAAAACTTGGTGCTTTTGTTGGCCACAGGCTGAAGGCCTGGCAAGTCAGGGTGTGTAAGAATGTAGGTATGGCACAGCAGCCCACTCCAAAAATCCACCAGAATGCAGGAACATCTACTAAATCCAAAATCTCACCCCCCCACCCCCACCCCCCATTGTCCATCTCCAGCTGGATGACCCACAAACAAAAACACCAGAATGCAGGGGGACAAGTGAATATCAAACTGAATACAAAATTCCCACTTACTGCGTGGTGTGCGGAAAAATTTTGCCGTCAACCCCCCCCCAAAAAAAATCTCACTCCAAGGAATTTTGAAAAGTTGGCAGCCCTGCTATCAGTGACCTCCCAAAGCTCTAGTCTAGGCTACAGCTAACAACCCAGGAGCTAGTCTATACATGAATTAGGATTTTTTCATAAGAGACCAATTGCAACTAAAACCATGCACTCGTATTATTTCTGACTGTTGTTCTGATAAAACAAATTTGTAAACGTGAGGTGATTCATTTCATTTAGGCTACTTCACTTGAAACGTTAGTGATCAGTATGGATGCTTGGCAGCCAAAAGAATTGATAATGAAGGCACATTTTACTCAACAGTGGAAGGTTTTAACCAAAACAATAAATATAACGTTTGGGATACACAGGTAAATGCACATATCTACTTACCACCACATGCTTCTGCAGATTTGATGTGGAAGTTTTGGAGACTGATAGCTCTGTACAGCAGGGCAGGCACATTTTGCATTGCATTATTATGTTATTGCCTCATTTGCGTTTGAATGCAAAGTACTGGCTAAGATACGGCCAAGGATTTCCCTCGCTGTCCGGCGCATCTGTTCCACGGGAATTCTCTTCTTGGTAATCCTCAACCTCCTCCGTGACCTCCTCTATCTCTTGCTCGGCTACCTCGGCACCAGCCTTCATCCAACGATACATGTAGGCTCATCTCATCTAATTATCTCTAGCCGCTTTATCCTGTTCTACAGGGTCGTAGGCAAGCTGGAGCCTATTCCAGCTGACTACGGGCGAAAGGCGGGGTACACCCTGAACAAGTCGCCAGCTCATCACAGGGCTGACAAATAGACACAGACAACCATTCACACTCACATTCACACCTACGGTCAATTTAGAGTCACCAGTTAACCTAACCTGCATGTCTTTGGACTGTGGGGGAAACCGGAGCACCCGGAGGAAACCCACGCGGACACGGGGAGAACATGCAAACTCCCACAGAAAGGCCCTCGCCGGCCACGGGGCTCGAACCCGGACCTTCTTGCTGTGAGGCGACAGCGCTAACCACTACACCACCGTGCCGCCTTACATGTAGGCTAATATGGATATTCTGCGCCTGCGCCAGTTTCCTTTCAGTTCAGGCCAATTGTTTTTTTTCCCCTGCATTTAATTTTTTTTACTCAGTAACAGGTGGTTTTGAATGTACCGAAGTAAAATACTTGGTTCAAAATGTACTTGAGTAAAAGTAAAATTACCCATTTCAAAAACTACTTAAAAAATTACAAATTACACAAAAAAATCTACTTAATTACAGTAATGTTAGTAAATGTAATTTGTTACTTTCCACCTCTGCTCCCAATTATACTCTCAGGAATCGGTTGTTTCTGATGATGGCCTCCAGAGTACAGAAGAACTGCCCATCATGGAAGAACTAAGTAAGGCTTTAGATACCCTTGCACTGGGGAAGGCTCCAGGTGGTGACAACATCCCTGCTGAAGCCATAAAGTATGGAAAACCTGCCCTGCTCCAACCCCTGTATGAACTACTCTTGTCTCTGCTGGGAGGAAGGAGGAGTCCCCCCAAGACATGTGAGATGCCCTCACTGTGACAATCTACAAGAATAAAGGAAATCGCAGTGATTACAATTATAAGAGGTATCTCCCTACTGTGCATTGCTGGCAAGGTTTATGCTCACATCCTCCTGAACAGACTACAGCTCCTAGCAGACTGTATTTACCCAGAGACTCCGAGTGGCTTCAGGGCAGGCAGATCAAGTACAGATATGACCTTTTCCCTCCATCAGCTTCAAGAGATGAGCAGAGAGCAAGGCCAACCATTGTACATGATGTTTGTTGACCTCACCAAAGCCTTTAACCTTGTCAGCAGGAAGGGGCTATTTGAAATGCTCAAGAAGATTGGCGGGTGGCACGGTGGTGTAGTAGTTAGCGCTGTCACCTCACAGCAAGGAGAAGGGCCTTTCTGTGCGGAGTTTGCATGTTCTCCCCGTGTCCGCGTGGGTTTCCTCCGGGTGCTCCGGTTTCCCCCACTGTCCAAAGACATGCAGGTTAGGTTAACTGGTCACTCTAAATTGACCGTAGGTGTGAATGTGAGTGTGAATGGTTGTCTGTGTCTGTGTCAGCCCTGTGATGACCTGGCGAGTTGTCCAGGGTGCACCCCGCCTTTTGCCCATAGTCAGCTGGGATAGGCTCCAGCTTGCCTGCGACCCTATAGAAGGATAAAGCGGCTAGAGCTAATGAGATGAGATGAAGATTGGCTGCCCACCTAAGCTCCACAGCATGATCATGTCCTTCCACACAGGCATGAAAGGAACTGTCTAGTATGATGGTTTGTCTTGTGAAAGCTTTCTTACCAAGAGTGGAGTCAAGCAAGGCTTGCACCAACACTTTTTGGGATTTTCTTCTCACTCCTGCTGTCATATGCTTTTGACACATCTACTGATGGTGTCTATACACACCAGAATAAATGGAAAGCTGTTCAACCTTGCACGCGTTCGCTCAAGGACCAAAACCAGGACAATACTTATCAGGGAGATGCTCTTTGTTGATGATGCAGCCTTCATACCCCACACCGAGGATGCACTCCAGAGACTGAGTAACCATTTTGCTGATGCATGTAAACAATTCAGACTCATCAGCAAAAGAAAACAAATGTGAGTGTACAGGGTGCCATCAGTTCTCCATCAATCACCATCGGCAGTGACATCCTTGAAAATGTGGGCAGCTTTGTCTGCCTAGGTTCCACCATCAGCAATACCCTCTCGATGTTGAACTTGATCAACGTCTTGGAAAGGCCATCTACATGATAGCCAGGCTGGCTGATAGAGTCTGGGACAACAAATCCCTGACAGTACACACAAAGATCCGTGTATATCAGGCTTGTGTCCTCAGTACCTTACTGTATGGTAGCGAGACCTGGAGTACCTACATGAGGCAGGAGTGAAGGCTGAACACCTTCCATATGCAATGCCTTAAATGCATCCTGGGTATAAGCTGGCAGGACAGAATCGCACATGACATTCTTGAACGCGCCAAGGTCCCAAGCATGTATTCCCTGCTGAGCCAACACCATCTGCGGTAGTCGGGGCATGTTTGTCGCATGGAAGATAGGAGACTGCCAAAAGATATCTTGTATGGTGAACTTTCCCAATGCACTCGTAGAGTTGGACGCCCCTTACTCCGGTTTAAGGATGTCCTTAAAAGAGATCTTAAGGCTTGCATAGACAGCTGGGAACTTCAAGCCAGAGATCGACCTTCCTGGCAACAGGCTGTCTATAAAGGGATCCAAGAGGCAGACAGAAAGAGAGGTCTGCTTGCAAAGGAAAGAAGAAAGCAGAGGAAGCAAGGGGTATCAAATCCCAGTGTCCCTGAATTCACCTGCATCAATTGCAACAGGGATTGTCATTCATGCTTTGGCCTGCACAGCCATAGCAGACACTGCAAATCAAAAACATAAGATACATCTCCAAGGGCGCATTCAGCATGGTCTTTCAAGACTGTGATGCTGATATATATATATATCTCATCTCATCATCTCTAGCCGCTTTATCCTTCTACAGGGTCGCAGGCAAGCTGGAGCCTATCCCAGCTGACTACGGGCAAAAGGCGGGGTACACCCTGGACAAGTCGCCAGGTCATCACAGGGCTGACACATAGACAACCATTCACACCTACAGTCAATTTAGAGTCACCAGTTAACCTAACCTGCATGTCTTTGGACTGTGGGGGAAACCGGAGCAAACCCACGCGGACAACATGCAAACTCCACACAGAAAGGCCCTCGCCGGCCCCGGGGCTCGAACCCAGGACCTTCTTGCTGTGAGGCGACAGCGCTAACCACTACACCACCGTGCCGCATATATACACACACACACACACATATATCCCTTTACAATTTCTTTTTCAGGTATGGTTCCCAAAGCTAAATAAAGTCCTTCTGCTTGCCCTTAGAGATACAAGTTAGTCTCTCCAGCCCAATACAGGAGGATAACTCCTTTATCCACATTCCCATTGATGAAGTGTCCATAGTCTTCCAGCATAGTGCAATAACTCTCCTGGCTTGAAGAAGTCCAAAGTCCAGAAGTTTAGTTTGTTTCAAGGTTTGTACAAAGTCTTTTGGATTTGCGAGGCTCAAAAACTCACAAATTTTGGCACACTGATCAAATGTGCGTAAAACCACAAAGTTACACTGAGCAAGGGACTGGGCGTGGTCCCAGAGCTCAATAGCACCCCTGACAACAAGCTACGGTTGAGATGAAGTTGTTCGGATCAGCACAAGATTTGGTGTGATCGATACGCTTGTGATACAGGACAAAGTTCAATTAGTTGTACTTGACTCCGCCCAACAGGAAGTCAGTCATGTAGGATGGAACGTGGGATTTTGAAATTTTCCCACACTGTTTGAGGGGCTTACGATGGCTACAAACTCACGAAATTTTGCAGATACATTTGTCCTATGATACAATTTGAGGTGATATGGTAAGTCAGTCTAGGGGGCTTCATTAACTTCTAGTTCAAAAATACAGATTTGACACCTTGTACATATTTGAAAACTCATGAAATTTGGTACACGTCGGTCATGCAGACCGCTACTGAGCAATAGGGGCTTGACCCCAGGTGTGTCTGAGGGACTCCATAGTGCCCCCATATGTCATGGAGACTTATGCCCAGTATATAGTTTCACCTATCCATGTCAAATTTGGTAGGTGTGTGGAGTACCCCCAGCTGAACAAAATTGCCTGTATATTGCATCAGCCATACTCAAAAGGAAGTGAGATTTTTGGTTTTGTGCGTTTTGACACGTGTTACATTTTAACAAACTCCTCCTCGGCGGTCTGTTGGATCCATGCCATATTTGGTATGCATCATGTCAAGATGGTGCTAATGTTAAATTGCAAAGGGATTTGCAACATATCGCAAGATGTTGAAATGGCGAACCAATAAATTTATACATTACGCCACGCAAACAGGAAGTGAGTCATAAATTCACCGTGTATTGCCTGATACGGCTCAAACCTCACAGGTTATAGGATACCATGGTTCTGAAGATTTCCACATGTCCAAAGACACCCTCTGGTATAGCGCCACCAT
Organism: Neoarius graeffei; assembly: GCF_027579695.1. NCBI lineage: Eukaryota > Metazoa > Chordata > Actinopteri > Siluriformes > Ariidae > Neoarius > Neoarius graeffei. The sequence goes on from NC_083588.1 coordinate 25,636,961, forward strand.
TTGGACATGGACAGTAAAGACTCCATTATCAAAACACGTGTTACAGTTTGATGTACTCTTCCTAGGCAGTTGGTTGGATTCATGCCATATTTGGCATCAGTTATGTCAAGATATTGCTGATTTTAAATTGCAAAGAGATTTGTGATATCTTGCAAGATGTTGAAATGGCAAACCAATAAATTTATGTCACATGAACAGGAAACGTGTCATAAATTCACCGTGCATTGCCTGATATGGCTAAAAGTTCAGAAGTTATAGGATACGATGGTTCTGATGATATTCACATGCCCAATTTGATCCTCTGGTACAGCGCCACCATTTGGACCTGGACAGTAATGATTCCATTGCCTAAAAATTTTGACTCACGAAATTTAGTACCACATCAGTCCTGGCCACTGCTACTCAGGAATAGAGGCTTGACCCTGGGTGTGTCCATTGGACTCCATACCGCCCCCACATGTCACTGACACTTCTGCCAGGTATATAGTTTCACCTATCAGTGTCAAAATTAGGAGGTGTGTGGGGTGCCCCTAGATGAACAAAACTGAAATGCCCATTGTTTTAGTCAATTGACTTGCGACAGGATTCATGATATCTTGCATGATGTTGAAATGGTGAACCAATAAATTTGTATGTTTCACCATGCAAACAGGAAGTGTGTCATAAATTCACCATGCATTGCCTGATACAGCTAAAACCTCACACATTATAAGACGTCAAGGTTCTGATGATATCCCCATGCCCAAAGTGAGCCTCTTGTGCAGTGCCACCATTTGGACCTGGACAGTAATGATTCCATTGCCGAAAAACTCATACTCATGAAATTTGGTACACACATCAGTCCTGGCCACTGCTACTCAGGGATAGAGGCTTGGCCCCGGGTGCAATGCCCTGTTGTTTTTGGCATGTCCTCGTGTGTGAGGGCCCTTTATTGCAGCTAGCTGCAATATTAAATAAAATTGTTTTCTGATACCATGTCCATACAGTAAATATTGCATATATATTTAATCTATGAGGCAGTAGCCACAAAAATGAAGCACAATACAAAAATGAACAAATAATTAAAAAAAACAGAAGTAAAATACACCAAGTGTCTGTACTTTATATTATTCTACTTTTAGTTTTCGAAACTGAAACCTCCGAACTGAGGCTGACATACACACGCTGTCGCCATGACTGAAACTCTTATTTCCCGGAAATGGGCCGGCGCTAGAGCTCAGTGGAACGCGCTTTCCCTCTGTAATAAGCATAAACATGTCTGAAAGTGATTTCTTTAGTCTAGTCCATTTATTTACTTGTAGCTTTCGTCATCTTTTCAAAACAATTAGTTTCAAGAATGCATGCCACTGCAGAGAATATTATAGAGTCAGTGTGGACACAAAAGAAAGCAGTGGCGCATATGTCGTCACACATGCAGTGACGCTGACCTATAAATTGCTGCAATCTCATGACAGACAAGCTTTTAATGATTTTTTTAACAGAATTCAGACGCAAAAAAAAAATCTTTTTTGAACTAATTTTTTATTTATCAGTGAACTTTACAACCTATTTGAGCATATCATACACAGAAAACCCAGGATTTTATGATGTCATTTTTGTAAGACTAGCACTTTAAGGCAAAATCTACTCTCAAACAATCTTTAATATTTTTAACCTTTCTATATTAATAATGTTACCATAAAGTACTTTCACAAATCCATTGAAACTGTTTTAAATAATAGGTGAATATAGGGGAAAATTATACCTTAAATAATAAATCCTGATCTACTTTTCTTTTGCAGTAAACTCCAGCAGACCACCTTTCTGACTCTTACCTCAATATCTTTGTGCTTATTGTGCCGTTATCTAGCCAGTAACTTACAACATGAATCAGGAAAAAGGATTACATCCCAATTAGCTAACCCTGTTTCTTATGAAAACAGCTGGTATCCAAAAAAATGTGATTATACAAAGAAATGTATATATTAAAAAACACTTCTTTAAAATCATACAATAACTTATTTCCTAACAGTGCATATATTTTAATCATTTCTGTCTATTCCATTAAAAAAGTTCAAACCTGGACAACTCACCTCTGCACTCTCATAAATGATACAAATGGGGGAAAAATTAGATAAAATGATAGATGGGAAAATAATTAATGGCCCTGTCAAATCACACTAAAGGAAAAAGAAAAAAATATAAGGGTCCCCTAAAGAACATAATTATGGGTCTTAAACCCTGAGGTCATGGTAGTGAGCTAGCTGAAGTGTATATGTTTTTTGTGTGTGTGTGTTCTACCTTCGTAAGGATTTTTGACTCTGTGGCTACACACTGCACGGTCACGAGAACCTTTAGCAGTGGAAGACTGATGATGCCACAATCTTCCTCACACACCTCCAGAAGAACCTCCACACATGCCAGTAGCTGCTCAATATACACGGTCTGAAAAGAATGTGTGAGACAGAGATATAAAATAGATCTGCATGTGGATGTACATTATCTATCTATTATTTTTTAAAAATAAAATATACACACAGTTGCAATCAGAAATATTCAACCCCCCAAAGATTTTAAGGATTTATCAATTCAAATTTTTTCAAAGAGCAAGATTCTGCTTTGGATGACTTCTTTACGAGTTGAGTGATACATAAAATCAACACAAAAAAAGTATAATGTCGTATTTGTGTGTAACAGTATATTTTGTTAAGATAGCCATGTCGCAATTATTCAGCCCCTATATAATATTGTTGTTTTTAAAGCTTTCTGACAGTTTTTATGGCCAAAAGTGGAGGTGAAACATAATTAAGCCTTTCGGAACTCTATAATGATCCTTCATTTGCTTCAGCTGTAATGCATATATACATGGATTAAAGCAAAAAAAAATATTTGACTGAAAATTTACGGGGGGGAGGGGGGGTTATGGGTGGATTTCGATGAAATTCTGAGAATGGTTAACTTAGAACTGATAACTTTATTATCAATTAATTAATAGATTAATATATTCAATTTATTGCACTCTCTTTCCATTGCTTCCATATATCATTTTTTTGTGGCAAACCACACAAATGCAAGCACCTTTTTTGCTCCGCCTACTCAAGCGAGTAGGACGCTTCTTTGCTTTGCTCCTGCTTGATCTTTATTTTACTTTACTTTCTCATTTAATTTCCACAATTTTTTCATTTTATTTTTCATCTTTATAAGTTGCTTTTAAAACAAAATGCCAGGGGGCAAAAAATCCAGGAGATCTTGCAGAAAATGCACAGAACTAGAACAGAGGATTTCTATCCTGGAATCAAAGATTGATGCCCTGCCAAAGACGGACAAATTAAGAGCGATATCTCAGGAAAGGAGTACAGAAACAGTGGCTGAGAATGCAGAGATTGCACCCCGACAGGCCGATGACATTGCAGATCGAGTGGATGAATTCATCGATCTAACAGGGCAAAATGTGAGTACAGAAAACTGGCACATGATGGGTGGCAGGCCCAAAAATAAAAACAGAAGAGTAATTACCTCAACACCAGTTCGTTCTGATACTATGCAACCCATGCTCCACAGCCATGCTATTAAAAATAGAGCCAGGTCTACAAACTACAATAGGATTTACAATCCTATGGAAAATCCACAGCCCATAAGGCTTCAGAACAAATTTGAATGCCTCAGGGATGTGGAAGCGGAATTTTCAAGCGGACAAACACATCATAGAAAGAGATCGTACCACAACCAAAGAGCTGTGGGAAGAGGCAAAAAGCAGCTCGTAACACCACCTGATCCCACAACCCTTGTTCTTGGTGATTCCACTATAAGACATTTAAAAGGACATGGGATGATTATTTGCTGCCTTCCAAATGCATCCATCTCTGACACCAAAGACAGCATTTTGAAACTCATGTCCGAGCATAAAACTATCAAACGTATTGTTGTGCATGTGGGAGCAAATGATGTTTTCAGAGAACAGCTGTTTGTCCAAGATGATTTCAGAAAACTTTTTTCTGATCTCTATAAGACTGGAATACAATCTTTTATCAGTGGCCCACTCCCTGCAAGGGGAAGCTTTACATTTACTCGACTCTTCAGTCTTAACACCTGGCTTGGAAAAACTTGTTTTTTATTTGGTATGAACTTCATAGACAATTTTAACCTTTTCTGGAATCGCAGAGATAGCCAAATAGCACTGAATTCAGCCGGATTGGGACCAAAGTTTTAGCGGATCACTATAGCCTCGCTCTACAACATGCAATTTTCTCTCAGCCAACATTGAGGAAAACAGTTGATAAGATATCACAGACTGACCCAGTTACAAATATCAACAATACCTCTGCAAAGCCAAAACAATCATCCATGCAAGTCTTCACCAAGGACACACAGCCATCTGGGGCAGACTGCCAAGAACCATCTGGGGCAGACTGCCAAGGACATCAACAATCACATGAAGAATGTGAGCATGCGATTCCATCATGCGATTCCATCCAGATTGAGGACCTGACCAAAGACAATCATGCCAAGGCTGCATCATCCACATCTCGACCCCATGCAAGTATCACAGAGACTGTCAGGGAGACAGTCACCACAGAGACAGTCATGAAGACACTCACAAAGACCTCACCAAAGTCCCAATCTCAGTCTCGCTGTTCTGACTTTATTGTACCATCTCTGTCTGCCCCCTGCATGGATTTCCCTAAAAGTATGCAGAGACTGCTGCCAATGGCTGCACTCTCTTTTTCCAGCCCAAATCATTCACGACAAGCAGTGTACCCATATTGTTAGTTTTTTCTTTTTTATCAGACATCTAATTTTTTAGGTTTGTTTACCTGACATGTTTCGACGTACGACACTGCCTCAGAGTGTCACCGGATGTTATTGGTGACGCATCTTTTATCAGCTGATGTTTCCGAAGGCGTGACCTTCCTGTCTGGTTTGACAGGTCAGTCACGCCTTCTACTGTCTGTTCGTCCCCTGCAAGATGGCACTCCAGGTATGGGAGAGCATGTATGCTCCCTCATCCCGGTTGATGGTCCTCGGGCTTCGCTTACGGATCTCCATGGCCTCCCTGATCCAGCGCTGATGTTTGTTATCTTCTGTGCGGATGACTCTGGCATTCCCCCAGTCCATAATATGATTTTCCCTTTTGCAATGATCTGTTATGGCTGACTTATAATTTTCCTGTTGTGCCTTTTCTTTTATTGTTCCGGTTTGTCTTGTAGCTGTCTCCTTTTCGCACTCTTTCTTATGTTCATTTTTTCTTGTGTTGAAACTCCTTCCTGTCTCCCCGATGTAAGTTTTATTGCATAATTGACACATGGAATCTCATATATGGTGTTGCATCTGTTGTCCGGATGTATTCTGTCTTTGGGATGAACCAGGATCTGACGGAGTGTTGTGTATGGTTTGACAGGTGTGTTAATGTTGTGTTTCCTCATTGCTCTTTGAATGCGTTCAGTTATTCCCCTAATGTATGGTAATGTCACTACTCCCCTGTGTTCTTGTTTGTTGGTTTGTTTTTTCTCTTTCTTCTGTGTTTTGTTGTTCTTAACCTGTTTCACCCCTTTGGATATTGCCCATTGTGGATATTGACATGCCTTCAGTGCGTGTTGTATATGTTGTTGCTCCTGTTCTTTGTCCTGTGGATCTGTAATTATTGCTGTGCGTTCATGTAATGTTCTGACTACTGATATTTTGTGCATTATGGGGTGTTCGGAAGTCCAGTTTAAATATTGGTCGGCGTGTGTGGGTTTTCTGTGTACTTTTATTTTGATGTCCCCATCTTCTGTGTGATGTATTTTTAAGTCCAAAAATGCTATTGACTGCTCCGTTTCTTCTTCATGTGTGAATTTTATATTACCGGTATTGTCTATGGTGTTGAGATGGTCGGTAAGTTGTTGAGTGTGTCCCCTCTTCACTTTTTTTAGTATGTCATCCACGTAACGTTTCCAGAGTGTTGGCCTGTATTCTGCTGGTATTGTAGTGAGTGCTTTCTGCTCCAGATCTTCCATGAAAAAGCTGCAAATGATGGCTGATAGTGGGTCTCCCATGGCAAAACCTTCCTTCTGTCTGTAAATTGTATTCCTGAACTGAAAGTATGTGGATGTGGCGATGAATTGAAGGAGCTGAGTGATGTCTTGTACAGTGAGGTTTGTGCGTTTCTTGAACATCCTGTCTGTTTTTAATTTTTCTTGTACTACCTGTATGGTGGCTTCCGTGGGTGTTCTGGTGAAAAGAGATATGACGTCGTGTGATATGAAAACTTCGTCTTGCTGCATTTTGATGTTTTTTAGTTCTTCTGCCAGTTGTTTTGAGTTTTTGCAGTGTTGGTCTGTGAGTCCTAGTAATGGTTTAATTATTTCGGTGAGTGCTTTTGATAAGTTGTATGTCACTGAACCAATGCTATCTACTATGGGGCGTAATGGTGTTCCTGGTTTGTGTATCTTTGGTGTGCCGTAAATCCTGGGGATGACGTTGGCTGTGGGTACTAAATGATTGTATGCCTGCTTATCTATTTTATTTTCATCGAGTAGTGGTTTGAGTAGTGCTTTAAGTTTCTTTTTCTTGTCTTCTGTTGGGTCTTTTCTTAATATCTCAAATGCGTTGTCACTGAGTAATTCAATCATTTTCCGTTCATATTCATCAGTGTCCATAATAACTGTTGTCCTGCCTTTATATGCTGGGAGGATTGTGATGTCTTTATTTTTTGCTAATGTTTTCATAGCTTTGGCTTCCTGTTTTGTGATGTTACTGGGTGGTGGTTTGGCCGTTTTCAATATACCAGCTATTGCGTTTCTTAGTGCTGCTTTTTGTCCCTGATCCTGTATTTTTTCACATGCTAATTCAGTTGCCAGAATGAATTCCTCGTGTGGTATGTTGTTCGGTGTGACAGCGTAGTTGAGTCCTTTTGCTAATATACTGCGTTCTGCTTGTGAGAGTTTGTACCTTGATATGTTATGAATCCATTCGTCGTTGATGTGTGCGTGCTCCGGTTCTGCCTTCTTTTTCTGTGCAATGAGTCTGTCCAGTTTTCGGATTTGTTGGGTTTTTGTCTTGGTGAATTCCTGCTCGTGTATGTCTGTCAAGTGTCTGTGTATTGCTAATTCCATTTCCTTGTTCTGGGGAAACCAGCGTTTGAAAGTTTCCATCTCCCTATGTAGTTCGCTGTTGATATTATTGAGTTTGTCAGTTGTGCACCGTATCTGTTCTTTTACCAGAGTCATCCGCACTTTCCTGATCATCTTTTCCATGCTTCTGGTTGGAATCGGGTTCTTGATGTTCAGGCTGGCTGGTACGACTTCATCCCAGCAGCGTAGATTGAATCTCAGGTGATTCCTGTAGCGTGCCCGTTTTTGCGTCAATCTTTCAAGGTGGCAAAACTCCTTGATGCTTTTATCTCCATAACTTATTCTTAATCTTTCGATTAATGAGGAAACACAACATTAACACACCTGTCAAACCATACACAACACTCCGTCAGATCCTGGTTCATCCCAAAGACAGAATACATCCGGACAACAGATGCAACACCATATATGAGATTCCATGTCAATTATGCAATAAAACTTACATCAGGGAGACAGGAAGGAGTTTCAACACAAGAAAAAAATGAACATAAAGAGTGTGAAAAGGAGACAGCTACAAGACAAACCCGAACAATAAAAGAAAAGGCACAACAGGAAAATTATAAGTCAGCCATAACAGATCATTGCAAAAGGGAAAATCAAATTATGGACTGGGGGAATGCCAGAGTCATCCGCACAGAAGACAAACATCAGCGCTGGATCAGGGAGGCCATGGAGATCCGTAAGCGAAGCCCGAGGACCATCAACCAGGATGAGGGAGCATACATGCTCTCCCATACCTGGAGTGCCATCTTGCAGGGGACGAACAGACAGTAGAAGGTGTGACCGACCTGTCAAACCAGACAGGAAGGCCACGCCTTCGGAAACATCAGCTGATAAAAGATGCGTCACCAATAACATCCGGTGACACTCTGAGGAAGACGACAGTCGTACGTCGAAACATGTCAGGTAAACAAACCTAAAAAATTAGATGTCTGATAAAAAAGAAAAAACTAACAATATTCAATATAAGACATAATGAACGTAATCGAAAGAAGCAGTGTACCCAGTTCATCAAAAATCAACCAACAGACTGAATTGTGTTCGCCCAGGACTTTCAGCTGGCTACTGATCTTTTTCACCATCTAAAAAAATACATGACATATCCAATCCTTCCCCCTTCCAACCTCATGGAACATACAGAGAGTCTTGTATGATGTGCTGTGGGTCCCTGCATTGGGTGTAGTTTTGAAAACAAGCTGGGACCCAGTATGCCTATGCCATTCTCTATTCCTGTGTTGATAAGAAATAGAAAACGTACAGCATATTTAACCCAGGGGGTAAACCAGTCTAGTCTCCTTCCTGTTTCAAAACAACATCAGAGTGTCCAAGCGGATATTACTTCTAGACTTTCTGTAAAGCTAGCTCTTCTAAACGTTAGATCACTTTCAAACAAGTCATTTTTAATTAATGATCTTATCTGCAAACACAATCTTGATTTTTTGCTTCTAACTGAAACTTGGCTGGATCAAGCAAATAGTGCTACCACCCTTATTGAAGCAGCTCTCCCAAATTTTAATTTTATGAATGCTACCCGACAGGGGAAAGGTGGAGGGATCGCAAATATATTCAAAGCCTCTTTTCAATGTAAACAATCCTCACTTGGTGATTTTACATCCTTTGAACACTTATGTGCACTTGTTACATGCTCTCCTAACATATTGTTATTAACTATTTACAGGCCTCCGAGACATTCACCCAAAGTTTTTCTAGAAGAGTTTGGTGAACTGTTGTCAGTCATTTGTCTAGAGTTTGACTGTCTTATTATATCTGGGGATTTTAACTTGCATGTACAACCCCAATTCCAAAAAAGTTGAGACAAAGTACAAATTGTAAATAAAAATGGAATGCAATGATGTGGAAGTTTCAAAATTCCATATTTTATTCAGAATAGAACATAGATGACATATCAAATGTTTAAACTGAGAAAATGTATCATTTAAAGAGAAAAATTAGGTGATTTTAAATTTCATGACAACAACACATCTCAAAAAAGTTGGGACAAGGCCATGTTTACCACTGTGAGACATCCCCTTTTCTCTTTACAACAGTCTGTAAACGTCTGGGGACTGAGGAGACAAGTTGCTCAAGTTTAGGGATAGGAATATTAACCCATTCTTGTCTAATGTAGGATTCTAGTTGCTCAACTGTCTTAGGTCTTTTTTGTCGTATCTTCCGTTTTATGATGCACCAAATGTTTTCTATGGGTGAAAGATCTGGACTGCAGGCTGGCCAGTTCAGTACCCGGACCCTTCTTCTACGCAGCCATGATGCTGTAATTGATGCAGTATGTGGTTTGGCATTGTCATGTTGGAAAATGCAAGGTCTTCCCTGAAAGAGCCGTCGTCTGGATGGGAGCATATGTTGCTCTAGAACCTGGATAGACCTTTCAGCATTGATGGTGTCTTTCCAGATGTGTAAGCTGCCCATGCCACACGCACTAATGCAACCCCATACCATTAGAGATGCAGGCTTCTGAACTAAGCGCTGATAACAACTTGGGTTGTCCTTCTCCTCTTTAGTCCGAATGTCACGGCGTCCCTGATTTCCATAAAGAACTTCAAATTTTGATTCGTCTGACCATAGAACAGTATTCCACTTTGCCACAGTCCATTTTAAATGAGCCTTGGCCCAGAGAAAACGTCTGCGCTTCTGGATCATGTTTAGATACGGCTTCTTCTTTGAACTATAGAGTTTTAGCTGGCAATGGCAAATGACACGGTGAATTGTGTTCACAGATAATGTTCTCTGGAAGTATTCCTGAGCCCATTTTGTGATTTCCAATACAGAAGCATGCCTGTATGTGATGCAGTGACATCTAAGGGCCCGAAGATCACGGGCACTCAGTATGGTTTTCCGGCCTTGACCCTTACGCACAGAGATTCTTCCAGGTTCTCTGAATCTTTTGATGATATTATGCACTGTAGATGATGATATGTTCAAACTCTTTGTAATTTTACACTGTCGAACTCCTTTCTGATATTGCTCCACTATTTGTCGGTGCAGAATTAGGGGGATTGGTGATCCTCTTCCCATCTTTACTTCTGAGAGCCGCTGCCACTCCAAGATGCTCTTTTTATACCCAGTCATGTTAATGACCTATTGCCAATTGACCGAATGAGTTGCAATTTGTTCCTCCAGCTGTTCATTTTTTGTACCTTTAACTTTTCCAGCCTCTTATTGCCCCTGTCCCAACTTTTTTGAGATGTGTTGCTGTCATGAAATTTCAAATGAGCCAATATTTGGCATGAAATTTCAAAATGTCTCATTTTCGACATTTGATATGTTGTCTATGTTCTATTGTGAATACAATATCAGTTGTTGAGATTTGTAAATTATTGCATTCTGTTTTTATTTACAATTTGTATTTTGTCCCAACTTTTTTGGAATCGGGGTTGTAGATAATCCTGAAAACACTTATGCCAGAGAACTACTTGCACTTATTGACAACTTCAACCTAGTACAACATGTACAGGGGCCGACCCACTCTCGTGGTCATACCCTTGACCTCGTCATCACAAAGGGTCTAACTGTTTCTACTACTGTTGTTGACCTGGCCTTATCTGATCATTTCTGTGTTTTCTCTGATGTTTCTATGTCTCTTCACATTCAGAACAGCTCAACGACTATGGGTAGGAGAGTCATAAACGACAACACGTGTTCTCTTTGAGCAAGCTCTCTCTCGGATCTCAACCAAGATGTCAGACTCTGTAGATGATTTACTGGAAATTTTTAATTTAAATATAGCCCAAATTATGGATGACATTGCTCCATTCAAACTCAAAAGAGAGTCAATGACAAGCAGAAAGCACCATGGAAGCAATACCCAGCTGTAAAATTGCTAAAGAGAGAATGTAGAAAGACTGAAAGAAAATGGCATAAATCTAAACTTCACATCGATTATCAAATCCATAAAGAGATGCTTTGTAAATATAATTATGAAATTCGTAAAGCAAGACAATCTTTCTTCTCCAACATCATCAACAGGAATATGAACAATGCCCGTGTGCTATTTAACAGTAGAGAAGCTAACTAATCCCCCACCACAATTAATACCTGAACTTCTCAGTTAATAAATGCAATGAGTTTGCATCCTTCTTCAAAGGTAAAATTGATAAAATACGGCAGAATATTGCTCATAATATATCTCAGTTGCAAATAATTGAAAAGCTGCAATTACCAGTGACACAGAGACAACTTCAACACAATGTCAGAATTTTGTTTAATTGATTACGAGACTCTTGAAAAAAACTGTACAAACTCTGTTCCTCAACATCTGAATTGGACATTCTGCCCACCAACTTTTTTAAGTCTGTTCTTCACCTTATAATTACAGATGTGCTTCAGGTCATAAATACATCCCTAGAGACTGGCATTGTTCCTGTGTCCCTGAAAAAAGCCGTTGTAAAGCCCCTACTTAAAAAGAATAATCTGGATGCTTCAGTATTAAAACAACTACAGGCCAATATCAAATCTACCATTCATCGGGAAAATCCTTGAAAAAAAAAAATTGTCTTCAATCAATTAACTGCCTTCTTGATATCAAACAGCTGTTTTGATAACTTTCAGTCAGGATTTCGTGCCAATCATAGCACTGAAACAGCACTGATTAAAGTGATAAATGACATACGTCTTAATACCGATGCAGGCAAAACATCGGTCCTGGTGTTACTGGACCTCAGTGCAGCTTTTGATACTGTTGATCACAACATACTGCTATATCGACTTGAACACTGGGTTGGGCTGACTGGTAAAGTTATCGATTGGTTAAAATCATACTTAAAAGATAGAAGCTTTTGTTACCATGGGAAATTGTACCTCAACATCAAATGTCCTTGACCTGTGGTGTCCCCCAGGGGTCGATTCTTGGACCATTACTATTCAACCTTTATATGCTCCCACTTGGACAAATTATCAAGAACAACTCAATTTTGTATCACTGCTATGCAGATGACACCCAAATTTATTTTGCTCCATCACCTAATGATTATGCCCCCTTGAATGTCTCTACCAGTGTATCGACCAAATCAACAACTGGATGTCACAAAATTTTCTTCAGCTGAACACAGATAAAACAGAAGTAATTCTATTTGGGAAGAAAGATGAAAGACTCAGGATTACCACTATTCTTGACACAAAGGGGGTTAAAACTAAAGAAATGGTTAAAAATCTTGGTGTTTTCATTGACAGTGAGCTAAATTGACAGTCACATGAAAGCAATCACTAAAATGGCATTTTATCATCTAAAAAACATTTCCAAACTAAGAGGACTTATGTCAAAAAATGATCTGGAAAAACTAATACATGCCTTCATCTCTAGTAGGGTTGATTACTGCAATGGCCTTTTCACAGGCCTCCCAAAAAAAGACCATCAAATGACTTCAGGTGATTCAAAATGCAGCGGCTAGGGTTCTCACACGAACAAAAAGAACACAGCATATTACTCCAATTCTAAGGTCCCTTCACTGGCTTCCAGTAAGCTATAGAATTGACTTTAAAGTATTGCTGCTGGTGTACAAATCTCTAAATGGTACAGGGCCCAATTACCTCTCTGATATGTTGCAGTGGCCTAACCCAATCAGATCTACCAGATCGCAGCAGCAAAATTTACTGGTAAAACCTGTTGTTAAAAAACAAAAAGTGTGGTGAAGCAGCTTTTAGCTACTATGCAGTACAGCTATGGAACCAACTTCCAGAGGACATTAAAAATGCTCCTGCTGTTGGCAGCTTCAAATCTAGACTAAAGACCAAGCTGTTTTCAGATGCTTTCTGCTAACTGATTAATATTGTCATCTTTACATGTTTTAAACTTTACTTAACTTTTATTCTGCTGTTTTTTTCACTGAATTTTTACTTCATTTTATTTTATTTCTACTATTGTTTAATTCTTATTTTTCTTCCCCATTTATTTTATGCAATTTTATTTTCTATTGTTTACTGTTTTGCTTTTACTTCTGTAAAGCACATTGAACTGCCACTGTGTATGAAATGTGCTATATAAATAAACTTGCCTTGCCTTGGAATGTTTAGTTTTTTGCCCCATGAACTAAATGGCTTTCCATTTTCACCTATTTTGTACAGCCAAGCCCACCTCCACTTGTTTTTTTACACCTTTATCAATGGCAGACACATCAGTGCCTTCTTTCATGTAAAGCGCATCCATGCTGCTGAAACCGAAAGCAGAATGACATGCTCCTCTATGCTCGACGTCAATATAGAAAAGTTTGGATCTTCGCTTAAATTAAAATTGGGGTTTGACCTTACTTTGTGTTGAATACGACTTCAAAAACAATTCAAGATTTTATTAAGAGAAATAGTGGCCAACAGGAGTGTTAAGTTACGTAAAAGATCGCATGAAGTTGGCTGCTATCTACTTTGCGTTTGTTCTCATTTTCCTCCATCATTTCATAGGCCAGAAACAGATGTTTTGACGTAATTTAACTTAGTAGGCTATGATTATTATTTAACCGTAGTCTTCTAGACATTTTGACTGTTTGGGGCATTGAACACTGGTGTATGATTTTCAGGGAATAAAGTTTAGCGCATGTCGGAACATCATTGCGCTCGCAGCCTCCAACTCCTCAAATGTCCTTTAAATTGTGATATAACATAGGCTATAAGGCACGGTTCTAACATACCTTACACATTGGCCTAACGAAAATAATAATTGTTGGGGCGTCTGTTGATTTGTTAGCTATAAATTTAGGTCTAATTACTTCTGACAGTCTGCAAGCATTGCACCGTCGGGTCTTCAAGTCTGGCTGAAGCAGAGGAGCGGGCTTTCCGGGGTTTATTTTTTATTTTATTTTTTTTTAACATGCTCTATTTCTACATGTCCAAGTTTGAACTAAGTCATTCTGGCAAGATTTAATTTAACACAAAACAGAAATGGTCAGACACAAGCACGCCAAGCACATGGGAATGTATTTTGCCAATTTTGATAGCGCATGTTTTTTTAATGCCGCACCGTAGACAGCGAACATTTAAACATGATCAAACATAGGAAATGAACGACACAAAGCATGGCTCAAAAACAAAAAAGTTAAATAAACCCTGCTGATAGTTGATGGTGTTGCAACACAGTTATAACCCAATCTCTACCCAACCACCCGTCATTTTAATTCTCCTCGGATCAGCACCGACCTCACATTTGGCCTTGGGAGAGTTCAGTTGACGGAAATCCGTCACACGACGGAAAACTTTAATCCATGTATATATAAACCCCATCCATTAAAGTATTCAAGGTCAGTTGCAATCATGGGAAAGACAAAGGAGCTTCCACAAAGCTGGGAGAGGAGATTATTTCATCACACCTAAAGGGCATTGGGTATACAGTGGTGCTTGAAAGTTTGTGAAATCTTTAGAATTTTCTATATTTCTGCATAAATGTGACCTAAAACATCAGATTTTCACACAAGTCAGGGATAAGAATGGGACATTTAAAAAAAAAAAAAAAAAACTCTGAAATGCCTGGCTGGTCTAGGGGGCATTTGCCCAATTCACAATTCCCCTTTCATATATATATATATATATATATATATATATCAAGGATGGACAGCGGTGGAGCAGACAGAGAGCCAGAAAACTTCTTCCTCCAAAAATTTATTTTTTCTATTTTCAAAACTTTTCTTAAAATAGTGCAAATATTTACAGTGCGCCAACCAAAGGTTCAAATTGCCAAAAAGAAAACACAAAAATAAAGAGGCTTCAAGTTTGCCAGACTAAATCAAAAAGGACCCTGAACAAAACTATTAGTCAGCCAAACCACAGTACCTTCAAACAAGACGTTCCAACCACAACTGAGGCTCTGGAGCTACTGCAGAGCTTACATACCCGCAGCCCCTCCCACAGTTGAGCCCAAATTGCAAAATTAATCAATCAACTAAATAATGACATCCTAAATACAAAATAATTTAAAGAAACAAACAATATACAAACATGCAAAATAATTTTCATTAACCAAAAACCCTTCAGTGCATAGTAAAATACATGTTTCCCCAACACCAGTAAAACACCCCCGTTAAAATAGTCCGTTCTACCAAACACCCGCAAAACCCCTCCATAACAAGCCAATGGTACAGTCCCTCGGTTTCTTGCAACAAACAGGAAGTATGTGGAGTTCGCGTGATGAGTTACTGAAAACTGTTTTGTGTTATAAAAATGCTAGAACTAAATAAACTTGACGTTAGAAATAACTGGTTTGTACGTGTGTTTCCTAGACCATAGACAATGCTTAACAGATGGGAGATGAAAATGCTCAGAAATGTGTGATGCGTTTTACATATGAGTGGAGCCAAACAAATGTTACTAGAATGCCGGTAGGCCTTTTCCTGCACTTGTAACAAATGCTGCTCTCATTAGAAACTATGGCAAACGGTGGAGTATGAAATGCTTGAAAACCAGTAATACCCATACAGAAAACAGTAATGGAAATGAAGTGCAACTCACAGCGACAGGTCAGCCAAGATGTTTGAACGTTGCTGGCAGATTGCTGCCTATGTGCTGTGCCCTTGCGTGAGAGGTGTGTGTGTGCGCACGCGTCACGGCTCACTCCGTGACTATATATATCGTGAGCGATAATAGAGGTAACCATAACGATATATTAGATTCCTCCTGACTATCTTTGAGAATTTAAGTAAAACGTACCTTTGTGCTTTTTTGTTTTGATGTGCTCCTGGATGTTTCTAGCTCCTCTGTTTCCATAATTGATCATATCTGAGCACAGAATACACAGAACCTTTCCCGGCACGTCCACTTTTCGGATATGTTCCATCAGGCACGTCGTCACAGTTTGTGTCCCTATCTGCACGGTAACGCTACTATCGAGCCATGCCCATCGGAAACAGTTCTTTATCCGGTTCGATTTATCGATTTCCCTGGCACGATTCTCATTTTTGCAGTCCAAAAAACTTTCGCCATATTGGCGAAGTAACTTTGAAAACTAACCAAAATAACTAGAACTTAAGAAGTGATCAAAACTGTGTACGTGTAGCTTATTTCTCCGTGAATTGTAGAAGTGAGATGAAACTAGCTCCAAAACGTTGCCGGAAATTGTCGTGAGTTGTTGTTAGCATAAATATTGAATAAAGCAATGACGATTTCCGTTATCACAGCTGCATCTAATTTTGCGATGAGCGCTGCCGAAAGATGCTGGCGGGCGGTCGGTCGGCCCTGCCTGCTTGTGCCACCACAAGCCTCGCACCGACCCCTACCCCCTGAAATTTTCTCAACGGATTTACACGTTTCACAAAAATGAGATTTTCAGCGGGAAAAACTTGGAATTCCACAGATCCGCGGAAAATTCTCATCCCTGAAAAGTAGATAAAGAGAACCCAGTTAAACAAATAAAACAAAAATATTATACTTGGTCATTTGTTTATTGAGGAAAATGATCCAATATTACAAATCTGTGAGTGACAAAAATATGTGAACCTCCATGATTAGCAGTTAATTTGAAGGTGAAATTAGAGTTAGGTGTTTGTCATCCTATTGATTGAAATCAGGTGTGAGTGAGCACCCCGTTTTATTTAAAGAACAGGGATCTATCAAAGTCTGATCTTCACAACACGTTTGTGGAAGTGTATCATGGCACAAACAAAGGAGATTTCCGAGGACCTCAGAAAAAGCGTTGTTGATGCTCATCAGGCTGGAAAAGGTTATAAACCCATCTCTAAAGAGTTTGGACTCCGCCAATCCACAGTCAGACAGATTGTGTACAAATGGAGGAAGTTCAAGACCATTGTTACCCTCCCCAGAAGTGGTCAACCAACAAAGATCACACCAAGAGCAAGGCGTGTAATAGTCAATGAGGTCACAAAGTACCCCAGGGTAACTTCTAAGCAACTGAAGGCCTCGCTCACATTAGCTAATGTTAATGTTCATGAGTCCACCATCAAGAGAACACTGAACAACAATGGTGTGCATGGCAGGGTTGCAAGGAGAAAGCCACTGCTCTCCAAAAAGAATATTGCTGCTTGTCTGCACTTTGCTAAAGATCACGTGGACAAGCCAGAAAGCTATTGGAAAATTGTTTTGTGGACGGATGAGACCAAAATAGAACTTTTTGGTTTAAATGAGAAGCATTATGTTTGGACAAAGGAAAAACACTGCATTCCAGCATAAGAACCTTATCCCATCTGTGAAACATGGTGGTGGTAGTATCATGGTTTGGGCCCATTTTGCTGCATCTGGGCCAGGATGGCTTGCCATCATTGTGTCACGGTTTTGGTTGAGATGGGGGTTGGACATCTCAAACCACACGGCCACCCTCGGAAGGAGACAGAGATTCAGGACAGAGATGCAGAGAATTAGCGTTTTCAAAATGGAAGTCTTTACTGAAAGCACAAAAATCAGGAATCCAAAAAAAAAAAAAAGGCAAAAACAGTACTTGGCACAAAAGTTCAAAGTTCCAAAATCATAGATAAACAGCAGTCTTAGGTACTCAAAATGATCAAGTCCCAGATTACAAAATCCAACAGGGAAAAAAAAGACAGGATTCTAAGTGTCCCGAAAATAAATCAGAGAACAAAGTAAATCCAATAGAGATAGTCCAAGGCAAAACAATCCTCTTCTTAGAAAAACAGATGCAGAGGTCAAAAAGGCAGTTCAGAACAGAGGAGCCAACAGCTACAGAAAAACCAAGGCCAAGAACTCACATGGTGGCTCACAGGAGAACTCAGCAGAGTGAAAAGGCAAACAGACTCACATATATAGGCCAACCAATCAGCTACTTGCCAACAAAGATTCAATTGACCAATAGCGTGAAGACAAGTGTAACAAGCGAAAAAGAAAAAATAATGCAAAATGGTGACATCTAGTGGCCAGGTAGATGAACCGCAGGCTAAAATGTCCCCAGACCCTGACACATTGATGGAACAATGAATTCTGAATTATACCAGCAAATTCTAAAGGAAAATATCAGGACATCTGTCCATGAATTGAATCTCAAGAGAAGGTGGGTCATGCAGCAAGACAACAACCCTAAGCACACAAGTCATTCTACCAAAGAATGGTTAAAAAATAATAATGTTTTGGAATGACCAAGTCAAAGTCCTGGCCTTAATCCAATCGAAAGGTTGTGGAAGGACCTGAAGCGAGCAGTTAATGTGAGGAAACCCACCAACATCCCAGAGTTGAAGTTGTTCTGTATGGAGGAATGGGCTAAAATTCCTCCAAGCCGGTGTGCAGGACTGATCAACAGTTACTGGAAATGTTTAGTTGCAGTTATTGCTGCACAAGGGGGTCACACCAGATACTGAAAACAAAGGTTCACATACTTTTGCCACTCACAGATATGTAATATTGGATCATTTTCCTCAATAAATAAATGACCAAGTATCATATTTTTGTCTCGTTTGTTTAACTGGGTTCTCTTTATCTACTTTTAGGACTTGTGTGAAAATCTGATGATGTTTTAGGTCATATTTATGCAGAAATATAGAAAATTCTAAAGGGTTCACAAACTTTCAAGCACCACTGTAAGAAGATTTCCAAAAAATGTAACATTCCAAGAGACACCACTGGGAGCATTATAAGGAAGTTTAAAACTTATAGAACAGCTGCAAACCTGCCTGGCTGTGGAAGAAAGCCCAAAATTTCATCAAGGGCCCTTAGCCACTTAGTCAGGACATCTAAGAAAAAAACCCATGTGAGTGCAAGACAAGTGGATGACATGATGAAGGCTGGTACAAGTGCTTCAATGGCAACTACAAGACATGCACTGAATAAACAAGGATTTCATGGCTGAACCCCAAGACGCACTCCACTCTTGACCACAAGGAACATCAAAAGTCGACTAGAATATGCCAGGAGGAATTTGGATAAGACTACAGAGTTTTGGGAGACAGTTCTATGGACTGATGAAACCAAACTGGAACTGTTTGGACATATGGATCAGCGGTATGTCTGGCATGCGAAAGGCCAGGCTTATGACCAGAATAATACCATCCCCACAGTTAAGCATGGAGTTGGATCATTGATGTGGGGCTGTTTTTCTGCGGCAGGAACTGGCAATCTTGATCGTGTACCTGGCATCATGCATTCCCAGAAATACCAGGCCATTTTAAAGAGGAATGTGATGCCTTCTGTTGACAAATTAAGCCTTGGTGATCAATGGACTTTCCAGCAAGACAATGATCCCAAGTACACCTCCAAGTCAACCAAAGCTTGGTTGAGAAAAAGATCCTGGAACATCCTGGAGTGGCCTTCTCAGTCACCAGATTTAAATCCGATTGAAAATCTTTGGTGGGATTTAAAGGTAGTTGCAGTATGGAAGTCATCAAACATCACTGAGCTAGAGGCTTCTGCATGTGAAGAATGGGCAAAGATTCCAATCGAGAGGTGTAAGAAGCTTGTCAGCACTTACCGAAAACGTTTGTTAGAAGTTATAAAAGCTAAAGGATGTTCCAGGATCTTTCAATACTTTCAATAAAAAGTATTGAAGCTGGGGATTGAATAATAGTGCACATGCACATGTGTTAAAAGATTTACATTTTCATTTGAACTTCAAAGATAAGTCAACTTCTGTTGTCAAAATAACTCAAATATATATCAATAATTTTTTATGTTGTTTAATGAGGTTTTTTTTTGTCATTTATTGTCATTATCTTTCATCCACATCACTATAATGTCTTTTGAGGTGAGGGGGTTGAATATATATATATATATATATATATATATATATATATATATATATATATATATATATATATATATACCACACACACCAGACTCCTGTTTTATGCAGTTATCTAATCAGCCAATCCTTGATTTAATGCATAAAATCATGCAGGTACAAATCAAGAGCTTCAGTTCATATTCAGAATGGGAAAAATTGTGATCTCCATGACTTTCACTGTAGCATGGGTGTTGGTGCCAGATGGACTGGTTTGAGTATTTCAGAAACTGATGATGTCCTGGGGTTTTCACAAACAACAGTCTCTAGAGTTTACACAGAATGGTGCAGTAAACAAAAACATTGAACGAGAGATAGTTCTGTGGGTGGAAATGTCTTGTTGATAAGGAAGTCAGAGGAAAATGGCCAGATTGGTTCGAGCTGCCAGGAAGGACATAACTCATAGAAACACTTTACAACCATGTTGAGCAGAAAAGCATTGGGTTCCACTCGTGCCAGCCAAGAACAGGAATCTTAGAATTCAAAAACATATTCCTATTAAAGTGGCCGGTGAGTGTATATATACACAACCCCTGGCAAAAAGTATGGAATCACCAGTCTTGGATGAGCACTCATTCAGACGTTTTATTCTGTAGAACAAACTGAGATCACAAACATGATACAATAATAAAGTCATTCCAAAGTGCAACTTCTTGGCCTTCAGAAACACTAAAATAAACGAAGAAAATACATTGTGATAGTCAGCAAATGTTACTTTTATAGACCAAGCACAGGGGAAAAAAAATATGGAATCACTCAATTCTGAGGAAAAAAATATGGAATCACTCAATTTTCAGGTAGATAATAAGGACTCACCCAGTCAATTTCCTTTCCCTAAATTGACACCTGCCTCAGATTAGATCTGCTCGTTAGTCTGCAGTTAGAAACAGCGCAGTTATCACACCTTGGAGGGCTGCTGGACCAAGTGGATTGGAAAGAATCATGGCTCCAACAAGAGAGATGTCACTTGAAACAAAAGAGAGGATTGTCAAACTTCTTAAAGAAAGTAACTCTTCATGCATGGTTGCCAAAGATGTGGGCTGTTCACAGTCAGCTGTATCTAAGATATGGACCAAGTACAAACAGCATGGGAAGGTTTTTAAAGCCAAGTGTACTGGTAGACCAAGGAAGACATCAAAGCGTCAAGACAAAAAACTTAAGGCCATATGTTTTGAAAACCGAAAAAGTACAACAAAACAAATGAAGCATAAATGGGAGGAAGCTGGAGTCAATGTACAAGTATGTGACCGAACCGTGAGAAACCGCCTAAAGGAAATGGGATTTTCATATAGGAAAGCTAAAAGAAAACCATCATTGACACCTAAACAGAAAAGAACAAGACTACAATGGGCTAAGGAGAAGCAATCATGGACTGTGGATGACTGGATGAAAGTTATCTTCAGTGATGAATCACGAATCTGCATTGGACAAGGTGATGATGCTGGAACTTTTGTTTGGTGCTGTTCCAGTGAGATTTATGAAGAGGACTGCCTGAAGAAAACATCCAAATTTCCACAATCCTTGATGATATGGGGCTGCATGTCAGGCAAAGGCACTGGGGAGATGGCTGTGGTTACTTCTTCAATAAATGCACAGGTTTACATTGACATTTTGGACAGTTTTCTTATCCCTTCAATTGAAAAGATGTTTGGGGATGATGAAATAATTTTCCAAGATGACAATGCATCGTGCCATAGAGCAAAAACTGTGAAAGCATTCCTTGGTGAAAGACACATCCAGTCATTGTTATGGCCTGCAAATAGTCCAGATCTCAACCCAATAGAAAACTTGTGGTGGAAATTGAAAAAAATGGTCCACGACAAGGCTCCGGCCTGCAAAGCTGATCTGGCAACTGCAATCAAAGAGTTGGCACCAGATTGATGAAGAATACCATTTGTCACTCATCAAGTCCATGCCTAAGAGACTGCAAGCCATTATAAAAGCCAGAGGTGGTGCAACTAAGTACTAGTGATGTGTTTTGAATGTTCTTTTGTTTGTCTGTTTTTTATGATTCCATATTTTTTTCCTCAGAATTGAGTGATTCCATATTTTTTTTCCCTGTGCTTGGTCTATAAAAGTAACATTTACTGACTTCCACAATGCTTTTTCTTCATTTCTTTTAGTGTTTCTGAAGGCCAAGAAAGTGCACTTTGGAATGACTTTATTATTATATCATGTTTGTGATCTGAGTTTGTTCTACAGAATAAAACGTGTGAATGAGTGCTCATTCAAGACTGGTGATTCCATACTTTTTGCCAGGGGGTTGTGTGTGTGTGTGTGTGTGTGTGTGTGTGTGTGTGTATATATATATATATATATATATATATATATATATATATATATATATATATATATATATATACCACCCCGATTCCAAAAAAGTTGGGACAAAGTACCAACTGCAAATAAAAACGGAATGCAATGATGTGGAAGTTTCAAAATTCCATATTTTATTCAGAATAGAACATAGATGACATATCAAATGTTTAAACTGAGAAAATGTATCATTTAAAGAGAAAAATTAGGTGATTTTAAATTTCATGACAACAACACATCTCAAAAAAGTTGGGACAAGGCCATGTTTACCACTGTGAGACATCCCCTTTTCTCTTTACAACAGTCTGTAAACGTCTGGGGACTGAGGAGACAAGTTGCTCAAGTTTAGGGATAGGAATGTTAACCCATTCTTGTCTAATGTAGGATTCTAGTTGCTCAACTGTCTTAGGTCTTTTTTGTCGTATCTTCCGTTTTATGATGCGCCAAATGTTTTCTATGGGTGAAAGATCTGGACTGCAGGCTGGCCAGTTCAGTACCCGGACCCTTCTTCTACACAGCCATGATGCTGTAATTGATGCAGTATGTGGTTTGGCATTGTCATGTTGGAAAATGCAAGGTCTTCCCTGAAAGAGACGTCGTCTGGATGGGAGCATACACTTGTGTTCAAAATAATAGCAGTCCAACACGACTAACCAGATCAGTCACTGTTTTTGGTGGAAATTATATTACTACATGGCAAATAATTTACCAGTAGGTGTAGTAGAGTCATAGAAAACCAACAGACCCAACATTCATGATATGCATGCTCCTGAGTCTGTGTAATCTAATAATTAAGTGAAAGGGACGTGTTCAAAATAATAGCAGTGTGGAGTTTAATTAGTGAGGTCATTCATTCTGTGAAAAAACAGATGTCAATCAGGTGGCCCTAATTTAAGGATGAAGCCAGCACATGTTGTACATCCATTTCTCTCTGAAAACCTGAGAAACATGGGTCGTTCCAGACATTGTTCAGAAGAACAGCGTGCTTTGATTAAAACGTTGATTGGAGAGGTAAAACGTATACTGTAAACAAGTGCAGAAAATTATGGGCTGCTCGGCTAAAATGATCTCCAGTGCTTTAAAATGGACAGCAAAACCAGAGAGACGTGGAAGAAAACAGAAGACTACCATTCGAATGGATCGAAGAATAGCCAGAATGGCAAAGACTCAGCCAATGATCAGCTCCAGGGTGATCAAGGACGGTCTGAAGTTACCTGTGAGTACTGTGACAATTAGAAGATGCCTGTGTGAAGCTAATCTATCGGCAAGAAGCCCCCGCAAAGTTCCACTGTTAAAAAAAAAAAAAGACGTGCTGAAGAGGATACAATTTGCCAAAGAAGACATCGACTGGCCTAAAGAGAAATGGAAAAACGTTTTGTGGACTGATGAAAGTAAAATTGTTCTTTTTGGGTCCAAGAGCCGCAGACAGTTTTTCAGACGACCCCCAAACACTGAATTCAAGCCACAGTACACTCTGAAGACAGTGAAGCATGGTGGTGCAAGCATCATGATATGGGAATGTTTCTCGTACTGTGGTGTTGGGCCCATTTATCGCATACCAGGGATCATGGATCAGTTTGCATATATCAAAATACTTGAGGAGGTCATGTTGCCTTATGCTGAAGAGGAAATGCCCTTGTTTCAACAAGACAACGATCCCAAACACACCAGTAAGCGAGCAGCATCAGGGTTCAAGACCAACAAAATGAAAGTTATGGAGTGGCCAGCCCAATCCCCGGCCCTTAATCCGATAGAAAACTTGTGGGGTGACATAAAAAATACTGTTTCTGAGGCAAAACCAAGAAATGCAGAGGAATTGTGGAATGTTGTCAAATCATCCTGGGCTGGAATACTTGTTCACAGGTGCCAGAAGTTCTCAGAAACCGTGGTTATACAACTAAATATTAGTTTAGTGATTCACAGGAATACTAAATCCTTAAGATTTTTTCAGTTTATACAGTAAATATTTGGAGTTTGTAATGAAAAATGCAGACACTGCTATTTTTTTGAACAGTCCAATGTTCATTTTTCTTCATTTTCTGTAAAGTAATTAAAATATTCATACATTTTTCTTCATGTTTTGATGTAGAATATAATGTGCAGTGTTCCCAATGCATGGAAATAAAAACTATTATAAGGATTTTGAGCTTTACTCACGTTTTTAAACACACTGCTATTATTTTGAACACAACTGTATGTTGCTCTAGAACCTGGATATACCTTTCAGCATTGATGGTATCTTTCCAGATGTGTAAGCTGCCCATGCCACACGCATTAATGCAACCCCATACCATCAGAGATGCAGGCTTCTGAACTGAGCGCTGATAACAACTTGGGTCGTCCTTCTCCTCTTTAGTCCGAATGACATGGCGTCCCTGATTTCCATAAAGAACTTCAAATTTTGATTCGTCTGACCACAGAACAGTTTTCCACTTTGCCAAAGTCCATTTTAAATGAGCCTTGGCCCAGAGAAGACGTCTGCGCTTCTGGATCATGTTTAGATACGGCTTCTTCTTTGAACTATAGAGTTTTAGCTGGCAACAGCAGATGGCACGGTGAATTGTGTTCACAGATAATGTTCTCTGGAAATATTCCTGAGCCCATTTTGTGATTTCCAATACAGAAGCATGCCTGTATGTGATGCAGTGCCGTCTAAGGGCCCGAAGATCACGGGCACCCAGTATGGTTTTCCGGCCTTGACCCTTACGCACAGAGATTCTTCCAGATCCTCTGAATCTTTTGATTATTATGCACTGTAGATGATGATATGTTCAAACTCTTTGCAATCTTACACTGTCAAACTCCTTTCTGATATTGCTCCACTATTCGTTGGCGCAGAATTAGGGGGATTGATGATCCTCTTCCCATCTTTACTTCTGAGAGCCACTGCCACTCCAAGATGCTCTTTTTATACCCAGTCATGTTAATGACCTATTGCCAATTGACCTAATGAGTTGCAATTTGGGGCGGCACGGTGGTGTAGTGGTTAGCGCTGTCGCCTCACAGCAAGAAGGTCCAGGTTCGAGCCCCGTGGCCGGCAAGGGCCTTTCTGTGCAGAGTTTGCATGTTCTCCCCGTGTCCGCGTGGGGTTCCTCCGGGTGCTCCGGTTTCCCCCACAGTCCAAAGACATGCAGGTTAGGTTAACTGGTGACTCTAAATTGACCGTAGGTGTGAGTGTGAATGGTTGTCTGTGTCTATGTGTCAGCCCTATGATGACCTGGCAACTTGTCCAGGGTGTACC
The DNA here is from genome assembly GCF_027579695.1 of Neoarius graeffei. Taxonomy (NCBI): domain Eukaryota; kingdom Metazoa; phylum Chordata; class Actinopteri; order Siluriformes; family Ariidae; genus Neoarius; species Neoarius graeffei. The sequence continues at coordinate 25,662,279 of NC_083588.1, forward strand.
CCGCCTTTCGCCCGTAGTCAGCTGGGATAGGCTCCAGCTTGCCTGCGACCCTGTAGAACAGGATAAAGTGGCTAGAAATAATGAGATGAATGAGTTGCAATTTGGTCCTCCAGCTGTTCCTTTTTTGTACCTTTAACTTTTCCAGCCTCTTATTGCCCCTGTCCCAACTATTTTGAGATGTGTTGCTGTCATGAAATTTCAAATGAGCCAATATTTGGCATGAAATTTCAAAATGTCTCACTTTCGACATTTGATATGTTGTCTATGTTCTATTGTGAATACAATGTCAGTTTTTGAGATTTGTAAATTATTGCATTCCGTTTTTATTTACAATTTGTACTTTGTCCCAACTTTTTTGGAATCGGGGTTGTATATATATATATATATATATATATATATAAAATCTTATTTCGTCTGCTCCCGTTTGCGGTCACCACGGCAGATTATCATGATCTGCATATTTTTGATTTGGCATAGGTTTTTTACACTGGCTTGTGCAACCCCAGTGGCTGGGAATTTTTACCTAATCTGTTTATCTTTGAACAGTGGGTGAAACCAGAGCACCCAGAGGAAACCCACACAGACACAGGGAGAACATGCAAACTCTACACAGTAAGGCCTCCATCTGCTGTAACCCGGAACCTTCTTGCGGTGAGGCGACATACAATGTGTGTATATAATATAAAATGATATTACATGGTTGCACGAATATATGAAGTTTATCTTCAAGTGGTGAACATATTCATGAGTGAGCGAAGCAAACGAGTGAAAATATTTTCAACACAAGAAGATAAACTTCATATCTTCATGCCACCATGTAATGGTCTTTATATTAATACGGACACATCCACAAAAGAAAATATTCAGGCCCATCTTATTCATCACATTGAAAGTTGCAAGAAAAAGAAACAAAAACAGGATCAGAAACCATTCATTTTAGAACTCCAAAAAAGCCAGTTTAGCAAATTAACAAAGCAAAGTAAAAAAAGACAAAGAAAGCTCAGAAATACAGGCTGCAGTGATTGTGCCAAATGACAGCCAGTGTGTGTAAGCCCCAAGTCAAGTCCAGCTATAGTCTCAAGGAGGAGTGGTGCAGCAACCAATACAAACTGTGCAGCAGGCACAACTGCCTTAAGTGCTGCCACAGCAGATGTGTCAAGCCCAGGTGCCACAAGTGCCCCGCCTGAACTGACCCAAGTGATGCCACAAGCTCAAACCATCCCTCCCATTAATAGGCCATTTTTAAAAGTAGTTGTCATAGTGTTGTGTAATCTATCAAATTAAAGAGCGTGAAGATCTGAATTAAAAACATGCTTAATTTTGTAAATATATCCAGCATTTTATAAAATTTCCATTTCTGTCTGTTGCCCCGGTCACAAACCAGCAATCATTTTCCATTGGTTTAATTTTCCATTCATGAGAAAAACCTCAAGCAGAAATTAACAGACTAAAAAGCCAAGAAGAAAGAGATTTAGAATTTTGAGTATCAGGTTAAGAATTACAGATAAAGGCTTCTTTTTGTATATCACAATTATGCACCTAGAAAGCTTAAAAGTAATACATCAATGAAATTGGTACATCCTTTGTGTTTAAACATAAAAGCCAGAATTTGGCAGGTATGTTCACTTTAAATTGTGGACACCAAGCATGACTAATGATGGTGGTGCTTGAATGCGCTTTGGATATGAGGGTCAAACTTTTGTTAATTCTCTTCAAAACAGTATTACTGATATTGATACATCATCTCATATTTTCTCCATGGAAGAAATATTAGGAAAATCATAAATTTTTAGGAAGGATACAAAATTTTCCTCAGTGATCTGATCTTTCGCGGGCACTAGACAGCAAAGTATTCAGTCGATTTTATTGGAAAAACAAGTCAATATGAGAGATTCGACCACTAGGTAGGAATCATGAGTTTCAAGCTGATTGAACCAACAGTGAGGGAACTGGAAGCAACAACAAAACACACGGACTGGTGACGAATATCACTAAAAAACCCAATAGCGGCGCCCATGAATTTGGTGTATTGCATTACACAACATTAAAAAACGCTTAAAGTAAAAGCTCATCACAACGCCATACAAAATTAACAATATATTCCATAAATGTTATTTATCCTTGAATCAAAGCTAGTTTTATGTAGATTAAACACTTTTAAATGTCTTTAAAGGCCAAACAAAAACATGCTGTTCTCCCGTACGGTATGGGAGGTTCATCAGCGCAGTGGCGCACTGTCAAGCCTACCATTAACATTTACATGGGAGGAAGAAGAGGAGGGGGAAATTTTCTAGTAAATGGAATAGAGGGCCCCTGCAACAGCAGCAAGCATAGTTTTATACCAGATGCCCTTCTTGTCGCAACCCTCCCATTTCCAGGCTTGGGAAACAACCAATCACACACACATTCACACCTATGGACAACTTAGAGTTGTCAGTTAACCTAACTGCATGTCTTTGGACTGTGGGGGAAATCTGAGCACCTGGAGGAAACCCACACAGACACGGGGAGCAGATGCAAACTCCACATAGAAAGGTCCCCGAAGTTCACTGAAGTTTACAAATCTCATCTCATTATCTCTAGCCGCTTTATCCTGTTCTACAGGGTCGCAGGCAAGCTGGAGCCTATCCCAGTTGACTACGGGCGAAAGGCGGGGTACACCCTGGACAAGTCGCCAGGTCATCACAGGGCTGACACATAGACGCAGACAACCATTCACACTCACATTCACACCTACGGTCAATTTAGAGTCACCAGTTAACCTAACCTGCATGTCTTTGGACTGTGGGGGAAACTGGCGCACCTGGAGGAAACCCACGCAGACACGGGGAGAACATGCAAACTCTGCACAAAAAGGCCCTCGCCGGCCATGGGGCTCGAACCCGGACCTTCTTGCCGTGAGGCGACAGCGTTAACCACTACACCACCGTGCCGCCAAGTTTACAAATAATAAGTAAATAAGCTGAACTAAGAGCAATAAAAAAATTGAGAGGACCCCATCCTGGGCGCATTTTCCCGCCACAGGGTTTAAGTTCCATTGGGGTTGTAGTCCTTATTTCTAGTGAAGGGAAATTGGTCTATGTGGTGTATATTTGGACTTTGTGGCAGTTAGAGGTCAAGGGGGTATATATTTTTGGGTTTTGTGACAATTAGCAGGCAAGGTGGAATTTATGCATGTGAGTGAGTAGACAGAGGATTAATATTGAGGAGAAATGCCTGTCTGTTCAAAGTACAGAGGCCCGCACACCTGCACAAAGTGTAGTGAGTTAATGAGTGAAATTTGCCTTTTGTGACATCAAGGAACTGCTCATTGACAAACAGTTAACAGTTTGTACAGTTGTTTGTGTACTTTTAATGGGTGTCAACTACAAAATTCAAAGTTGAAATTACATCATTAAAAAACTACCAAATATACATAGCACAGCTCTCATGACCAAGAGCTCTGAAATGCTGTTCAAACGGACTTGCTACAATAAGTGGTTAATCAGTGGGCTGTGTTAATCAACTAAAAGTGTGGAAGAAGTAGAAGTATAAGAAATAATAATAATAGATTTTTTTCTTTCAGGTTAATAAGACTCTAGAGGTAACAGGGTTGTGGGAAACAATGAAGGCTTTTATCAGGGGAGAGATTATTTCTTATAAGGCAGAGGAATCTAGGAGGGAGAAATAAGCCAAGTTATCCCAGCACATTGCGCTTTTAGATTCTCTATACGCAACCTCAAAACTGCCAGATACTTATAAGGAGCGAATGTCTTTGCAAGCTGAATATGATCTTATCATGCCACAGTACACCACCAAACTTTTACTGCATTCAACATCCAAATTTTATAAACAAGGGGATAAGACTAGTAAACTGTTGACTCATTGGCTACGTCAAATATCTGCATCTCAGTTGATCCCTCGAATTGAGACTGGCTCGGGAGTAACATCAGACCCATTGGAAATCAATAAAACTTTTTATGGAATTCTGTAAGTTGCTGTATTCATCTGATTGTTCTTATGCTGCTGCAGATCTGGTCTCCTTCTTCGATAGGATTAACATTCCCACTCTGGATCTGAATGTGGCTAAGGAACTGGAGCATCCTATCACAGCAATCGAACTTGAGGTGGCAGTTAAATCATTACAAAGTAGTAAAAGCACGGGCTCAGATGGCTGTCCAGCCGAGTTTTATAAAACATTTTGGAAGCAGCTGGCCCTGCACCTATTAGAGATGTTTACTGAGTCTTTTAATTCAGGCACACTCCCCCACACCCTAAACCAGGCTTGTATTTCACTGCTTTTAAAGAAAGGTAAATATGCATTATCATGCAGTTCATATCATCCCATTAGTTTGTTGAATGTTGACTTCAAATTACTGTGCAAGTTGCTGGCCAAGCGCTTAGAAGTTGTTCTAACTTCAATTATATCTTTGAATCAAACCGGGTTTATTCGCAATAGGCACTCCTTTTTTTAATCTTAGGAGGGTATTTAATGTGGTTTATAATCCTTCTCCAACTGTTTTGCCTGAAGCCTTGATAGCTCTGGATGCCAAGAAGGCGTTTGACAGAGCAGAGTGGAATTATTTATTTTTGACTTTGGGGAAATTTGGATTTGGGGAAAAATTTGTTTCATGGGTAAGATTACTATATGCATCTCCACAGGTCACTGTTAGGACAAATGGCACTAATTCTGAGTACTTTCATTTATGTCGTTCTACAAGGCAGGGATGCCAATTAAGTCCTCTTCTTTTTGCCACTGTGATGGAGCCTCTGTCAATTGCTCTGTGGTCTCATCCTGATATCTGTGGCATAACCAGAAATGGTGTAGGTGAAGGTGGCCCTGTACGCGGACGAGCTATTGTTGTTTTTGTCTGATCTATCACGTTCCACTCCTGCAGCCCTTTCATCAGTCCTAGATGCATTTAAGTAAAATCTCTGGATAGAAACTAAATCTTAGCAAAAGTGTATGCTGTTAACAGAGAGACAAAAGAATATCCACTTAAAAATTTACCATTTAAGATCTCAAACTCTGGCTTTGTTTATCTTGGAGTGTATGTAGCCAAAACAGTGGTTAATCTTTATAAGAAAAATTTTCTCTCTCTGCTCACACAAATTAAACATGATTTTGAGCAGTGGTCCCTCCTGAATCTTTCCATAGCTACTAGGATCAACGCTATGAAAATTAATATTTTTCCACGCTTTTTATATTTATTCCAATGTGTTCCAATACTCTTCCTCTTTCATTTTTCTATAAAGTAGACAGTCATATTCTAGATTTTATTTGGAACAAGAAGACTCCCAGGTCACGCTGCCAAGTTTTACAGAGGCCCAAAGCTTTGGGTGGAATAGCATTACCTAACTTCTTATACTATTATTGGGCAACAAACATCAGAAACTTGAATTATTGGGTTCGATATGAAGATATTGAGGTCCTTCCATCATGGTTAGTCTTGGAGGCAAATTCTGTTCATCCGGTATCATTGAAAGCCTTATTGTACTCACCTTTTCACTCCTCTACTTCTAGTTATACTAAAAGTGGCCTCCTGCCTTAAAACTTGGATACAATTTAGACGTCATGTCAGCCTGCAAACACTCTCTGTCAGGGCTCCACTTGCAGCAAATCATATTTTTCCTCCATCTTTACTGGACAGCACGTTCTCTATGGGCCAGGCTGGGTATAAACACCCTAAAAGACTTGTATGTTGATTCTATTTTTGGTTCCTTTTAACAATTAAACAAATTTTCGCTCCCTAAAGCACTTTTTTTCAGGTACCTTCAAGCTCGGAATTTTGCCCGTAGTTCATTCCCAGAAATCCCTGCTCTTCCTAATCCTTCAGATTTTGAGGTGTTTCTGAAGGCTGTCTCCTCATTGAGGGGGCCGATTTCTTCTATTTATTTAAATATTTATAACCTTTGTTCAGGCTCTTCTACTGTGCTTAAAGCGGTTTGGGAGACGGATCTGGGAAAGATGATTCCAGATGAGGTTTGGGAGGAGATTTTAAAAAGAGAGTGCACAGGTCTTCAGTCTGTACTAGGAATAGTTTTATGCAATGTTGGATCCTATATCGAGCTCAATACACTAAAGCTCGGCTTGCAAGGATAATTGATAGTGTCTCCTCTGTGTGAATGATGCCAACAAGCCACAGTAAACTATTCATACATGTCTAGGCTGAAAACATATCTGTTTAGTCAAGCCTTTTGTTAATGGTGTTTATGAGGTAAAGGAGTAGATCTGGAGGGTCCTCAGACATAGAGTGTTTTGGTAAACTGGGATGTATGGATGCTGTCAGTCCCCACTCGCTTGCTCACTCGAGTTTGTTGACGGTGTAGTGGCTGGCTGCTTTATGTCCCGGGGCTCCCTCATGCCTGTGTTACCTTCTGGCTCTCTCCTTTTAGTTATGCTGCCATAGTTAGTTGCCGGAGTCCCTGCTTGTACTCGGTGCAATATGTATACTGTTCCTACTTATTCAGGTGACATTGGGCATACCTAACCACCTAACCACCTGTGTTTTCTTTCTCTCCCCCCCACCCCAAATCTGTCCCTCTGAGTTACATGGAGTCAACAGGAAATCTTTTGGTGGAGACGGTGGGGACCTCGACTGGCTATCGTAGCCTGCAGGGAATCGGCCGTCAGACATTTTGTCGCATGTCCCAGACCCGGTGAAATGTAACTGAATTGTCTTGGCCAGGCCTAAGGGTCCCATCTGCATCTCATCATTGCTGAGGAGTGTGCTCCCATCACCCAATCAAGCATCCAGCCAGAGCAGGTCATGATATATTTTTTACCATATTAACATGCCATTGTGTGTTATGCCTGATGTAAAGACTCTCGTCTCTGCGAGCCTACCACACAGATTTAATACTTGTCATTTTTAGGGCATACCTAACAACGTGTTTTCTTTCTCTCCCCCCCCCCCCCATCTGTCCCTCTGAGTTACATGTTGATCCTGGGATTGAGATGCTGGCCTCTTCTGCCCCTCGGACCTGCTTGATCCATCCTGGTGCCCTGTGTCTGGTCGGAGTTTTATCGCCCCACTCCTGTGAAGGACGGCCCCATGAGGACAGTTGAGGGTTATACCTGTTAAAACTGTTAATATTATAGTCAGGCTGTCTGTTGTTGCCCAAATGAGGATGGGTTCCCTTTTGAGTCTGGTTCCTCTCGAGGTTTCTTCCTCATGTCGTCTGGGGGAGTTTTTCCTTGCCACCGTCGCCACAGGCTTGCTCATTGGGGATAGATTAGGGATAAAATTAGCTCATGTTTTAAGTCGTTCAAATTCTGTAAAGCTGCTTTGCGACAATGTTTATTGTTAAAAGCGCTGTACAAATAAACTTGATTTGATTTGATTTGATACATGTTTTGGAGCTGTCCCTCCCTGAATAGATTCTGGGCTGAGATCTTTGATGTGTTATCCAAGGTAACTGGAAGGGATATTGCTCCTAATGCCTTGACTGCCCTGTTTAGTGTGTGGCCTTTTCCACTTACTCTCCCCCCTGCTAAAAAGGACTTAATAGCATTCACAACTCTGCTGAAAAATGGAGGACATGAGTGTGCAAATGAAAAGTGAAAGACCGACTACAGTAACGGAAAGCAAGAAGACATTATGTTGTGAAGGAAAGAAAATGCAGGACCAAACTAATAAATATCGGGGGTCAGCAAGCTCCTCTGTGTGATCAGCTGTTCGTTTAGCAACAGAATGAAGTAACTGTCAGTGCACAGTCAAAATAAAACTGTAGATGGCAGTAATGCAACACTGGATGCCAGCTGCCGTAAAACCCAAAAGAAGAAGAAAAAAAGGTAAACCTGCACCTCCTCTAAACCAATACAGCAGCAAACTCATTAGTCATTGTTTTACCTGCTGAGACTCCTGACAGACATCAGGATGGGCAAGTATTTGTCCAATCTGGAGAAGTTGTGGACCCAGTAGCTTCCTGGTGCTCCCCTTCAGCATTGCCACCAACACCATTAGGGGAGCCCAAGGAGAAGAACAGGAGCAGGAGGAAGAGTTCATCACATGAGTCAGTAATAGCTTGATGAAGACCTCTGGGCTAACAAAAACCCCTAAAAGCCTGGCTGACTCCAAACCCTGGAGAGAGGAAAGAAACGAGAGAGAGAGAGAGAGAGAGAGAGGGGAGTGGGGGTGACCGTAAGAAATAAAAAAAAAGAAAATTATTGATTTGAACATTTATACTGACTTCTTGCAAATATTGACAGGTATATGGATTCAGTACTCCCACTTATTGGATGTGACTATGAAGACTATAGCGCCCCCCTAGCGCTTGGGCTCAGACACAGACTCAGGAAACAGAAGTTCAGTGGAAAAAGTGCTCTTTTATTTACAAAGGTGGCAGAGAGTGGGGAAAAGGGAATGAAGATACAAGGTGCTGGTGAATCTTCCCATCCAAATGTGATAATGTCCCTTGGAGACTATTGAGGTTTCGTCACTCAGGGGCAGCATCAGGGAAGACAGCTGCTTCTGTCTGAAGACTGGTAAGCACTGTCCGAACTGGAATCTGTCAACAGACAAAGAGACCAGCACAGACTCATTACTTCCTCTCACCATCCTCCTACTCACACAACTGGTGAAGCAGCATCCTTTTGTATCCTCCCCACACCTTGTGGAGGGTGCATGAGCATGCCAATTACTGAGCTCCAGCCACAGTGTATTAGGTGTCCCCACCCTTAGGCAGTATGCATGATGTTTACTAACATCAGTGGTGCTGTGGTGACACTGTCTCTTCAGCACTGCCGCTACAGGGAGAGTGGGACGCTGCTCTTTCAACACCACTGCAGCAGCATGATGAGGAGCACTTATGAGTTTGTGTACAAGGGCCACTGCCCTGCTGTTGTCACAGTACCCCCTTCTGCTCCAAGCCTGCTGTTGTTGGGGCCTGAGCCCAGAACACATCCCTCCTGGAGTGGCCATCAGCTTTTCCATGGTGGACCCCCACTCAATGTCAGACCTGGAACAAGAAGTGCTGTAGGAAGAGAAACCATTGTTATTTAGCTATTGAAGTTCTTTCCTTTTACCTTATGTTAGGGGGGTTGATCTGGAATGAGAGTGAAATGAGACCAGTGAGTACTGCAATTCCTCTATGGTCCATTTGATGGCCAGAGTTTCTTGCTCCATGGCAGCGTATCGCCACTCTGTGGGGTCAGTTTTGTACTCATGTATACGACTGGGCGTTCTTCTTCCTTAAAGCATATACACAGAGCCATGGCCTCACTTTCGTTTATAAATGCCTTGAGACCTCAAGAATGGCATAGAAATAGTTTTAAGCGTTAACAATAAATCTAATATAGTAATTTTTACAATTAAAGTGATTTATATAGGTAGCGGCCTGAGTGAATGACCTTGACATCCGTAACATCACAGCAGGAAGTCTATCGGTCTCATCGCCACTTCCGCTATACTAAAACACAGAGCTGACTGCAACTCCGATCCTCATTTTGAGCTAATTTATCGCCATGCCATGTAATGTTTTTGGCCGGTGCAGCAACATGACAGAAGGTGGATTTATGCTGCATTCATGGCCCAAGAATGTTCAAACTGCAAAGATTTGGATACATTTTGTGAGAAGTTCACAGGCACATTGGGCATCTATGAAGTGGTCTCTCCTCTGCACATTTTACTGAAGACTCGTATGAGACCTCTGATCTGTTGAGGAGCGTTGGCTATAAGCCCGTATTGAAAGAGGGTGCAGTACCAATAAGTAAAGAAAAAGAAAACTACAAGTATTTATTTATTTATTAAAGGAAAGTGAGTTCAGTTGCACCAGTCCTCCCGGAGTGAGCCGAGGGTTGCTGCTAAAACCCGGGACGGAACAGGATGGGACATATCGCTCAGGCAGTGACCTCCCTGAAGTTGTCGCTAAAACCGGTGACGTCCCGTTCCATCTTGGGTTTTAGTAATTGCCTGAGCCCAGCAGTAATGGCGGACTACACAGTATGAAGAAAAGTGAATGAGTGGAGCAGCCATCTGATTTCTAAACTGGATATTGCTGCCATCTCTCCCTTACATGGAAGAAGTGAATGAACGGAGAACTGAACAAACAACTGAAAGTCAGATTGTTTCAAAAACAATCGGCCATCAAGAAGCAAGAACACAGACAGGTAAGCTCCAACTCTCATTTGGATTTAAAAAATAAAAAATAAATAAATAAATTTTAAAAAACGCCACATTGTTTACCTGCATTTAGATTAATACATGTAACTTGTATAGTATGTTTAAGTTACCAGTATGAGATTATTTAATTTGCTTCAGAATGTGATTGTCTCAGTTCATCTGATTATTTAATTAGCATTTTACGTTTTATCAGTGAAAATGCATGCATGTACAGTACATGTATGCTGCCTAAGTTATAACATTTATCCTGTTTTAATGAGAGTCAACCCACAATCACTGAAGTCAAATCAGTTTTAGTTAAGCAAGTCGGTAACGGTATTTCTTACTTTCACCGTAAATTTTTATTTATATGACTTTGGTCTATAGCTGTAAAAGGCCTCGGCCTGAACACCAGTTCCTGCTGTGATGTAGTCCATCAGACTTTGTCCAGCTTGCCTTTCCTGGTTAAATCTGAGAGGGGGGAGGCTATAGAAGAGAAGTTAGGCATGAATGAACTATAATATCCTGCCAAGCCCAAGAAAGCATGTACCTGGCAAGTATAGATGGTCAGAAGTAGTGTTTTACAGCATTGAATTTCTTGTCCTGGGGCTTCAAGAGATCCCGACCAATGTGATCACCCAGGCATTGTGCTTCTAAGAGTCCCAGGTGACACTTCCGGGGGTTGGCCTTATGGCCTGGCATGCCAGAGTTTGAGCAGCACCTCTCTGATCTGGTGTATGCGTTCCTGCCAGGTGTATGAGTGGATGACAACATCATAGAGCTATGTAGTCACATAAGGCTGATGATGGAGCCGCAGGAGGATGTTCAATTAGGTGGTGGAAAGTTGCTGGCACTCCATGGAGACTGAAGGGGAGAACCCAGTACAGCCAGTGGTGGTACTAAAGTCTGTTTTTGGCCTGTTGGGAGCGAGTTCCACTTGCCAGTACCTTTTCATAAGGTCCAGGGTGGAGATGAAACAGGCTCTTCCCAGGCACTCAATGAGATCATCCACTTGGGGCATGGGGTTAGTGTCAAACTCTGAGACCTGGTTCAGCCTCCTAAAGTCATTGCACAGCCACAGGCTCCCATTGGGCTTAGGGATGGTGACTATAGGGCTAGACCATGTGCTAGCAGACTCCTCTATGACCCCACATTGAAGCATGCAGGCTATTATTGCCTCTATAGCCTGAGAGCAGACCTCCAGGACCTGGTAGGGCCTTTAGTGAATCACCACTCCCAGAGGTATCTTGATTTCGCATTGGAGTATGTGTATCTACCCAGGTTCTATTAAGAATGTGTCCCCAAACTGGTCTTCTAGTTCTCAGAGTTCTTGTTTTGGGGCTGGCATGAGACTCCTCTCCATGGTGGACTTGTTCTCCATTCAGGCTGTGAGGAACAGAGAGGGTGGACAGCACTGGCACTAGTTTAATCCGTTTTTTCAGAATGTTAATAGGGTACAGTTTATTGGTAGCTCCCTTACCTGGCTGCTGCAAGTAGTAGTTTACTGGGCTTACTCTCTCCATGTTGGTGTAGGGGCCTTGCCAATGGGCTAGGAACTTGCAGTTGCTGCTGGGTAAGAGGAGGAGCACTCTGTCCCCCATCTGGAATTCTCAGGGCTGCGCTGGATGGTTGTAGGCCTGTTGTTCCCTCTGAGCTGCCTGCATGTCTTCTTTTATGATGGGCACTACCTGCGCGATCCAGTCCTGTAGATCCTGCACATACTCTGCTCTATGACTGGGTGGAATGGTGCAGGCTGATCCTTCCAAGGACTTTTTGGTTACGTCTCATGTGTCAAACTCAAGGCCCGCAGGCCAAATGTGGCCTGCCACGTCATTTTATGTGGCCTGTGAGAGCTTGTACGATTGTCTTAAAATAAGTGTATGCTGCTTTAAAGCATGCATTGACCATAAACTACGTCTCCCTGAAAAAGCATATGATATGCTCTGGAATGAGGGTCTTTTACTTAAATTGAATAAAATGGAAATAGAAGGCAAAATGTTCAATTGGATTAGATATTTTTTAAGGAATAGAACCATAGAGGTAAGAGTTGGAGCGAGCCATTCAAAAATCTACGCTATAGAAAATGGTACCCCACAGGGTAGTGTCTGCAGCCCAATTCTATTTAATATAATGATTAATGATGCTTTTAACAATATTGATTCCAGAATCAGTAGAGCACTTTATGCAGATGATGGAGCACTGTGGGTGAGAGGCCGAAATTCTGATAGTCTAAGGGACAGAATGCAAATAGCTATAAACGAGGTTGAAAGATGGTCACATGAGTGGGGGTTTCATTTATCTGTTGAAAAGACACAAGTTATATGTTTCTCAAAAAAAAGGGTTAACCCTACAGTGGACCTCAGGTTGTATGGGCAGCCACTCAAGCAAACGGATAATTTAAGATACCTTGATGTATGGTTCAATAACAAACTTTCTTTTAAAAATCATATTCAAAAGGTTATAGACAAATGTAAAAAGGGAATTCATATTCTGAAATGCTTAGCAGGGAATGACTGGGGGGCATCAAGCACATCCTTGAAAAGAATTTATAGTGCCCTAATCCGACCAGTGTTGGATTATGGATGTATAGCATATAGTTCAGCAGCCAAGACTTCCTTGTTAGAGCTAAACAAGATACAAGCCAAAGCCCTCCGTATATGCTGTGGTGCCTTCAGGACCTCTCCAGTCCCAGCACTTCAGGTGGAAGTAGGGGAGATGCCACTGGGCCTCAGACGACTGAAATTATCAGTATCATATTGGCTAAACCTACAGGGTCATGAAGACAATCACCCAACCAAACAGATACTAAGGGAATGCTGGGAGTATGGTTGACCCGTACGCAGTTTTGGGTGGGATGGTAATCAGCAGGCAGATCAATTGGGGATCAGTGACATTCCTCTTTGCAAAACAATTACAAGGTCAATCATTCCCCCTTGGTTATTTTATTTCCCTATTGTAAATTTGAAAACTAAGGAGATTGCAAACCAGAATGTACAGCAGTATTTAGAAGTAATGTATGATGACACGACACAGATATATACAGATGCTTCTAAAGATGAAACTGATAAGACAGAAGCAGCAGTATTCATCCCCAGCTACAATATAAGTATTGGGAAAAGGACGTCAGATCACTTGTCAATTTTTTCAGCAGAAATGATGGCTATTATACTGGCCCTGCAGTGGGTGGAGGAGGTGAAGCCTAGTAAAGCAGTTATTTGCTCAGATTCTATGTCTTCCTTAAATAGTATCCAGAGTGGAAAATCTACATGCCGACAAGATCTCTTAGATGAAATTAACCATCTCGTATTTAAGATAAATCAACATAAAACTTTTATTCAGTTCATATGGGTTCCAGCTCATAAGGGGGTTGAGGGTAATGAGAAAGTGGATAAAATGGCCAAAGAGGCCATCAAGGCAAATGAGGTTGAGTTAGAAGTCCCATTAAGCAAGCTCTCAGAGGAGCTGTCTCACCTCTGAGCATGCTGACCAGTTGCTCTTCCTGAAGAAATTATTAAAATAATAATTAAAGACAACATCAACAAAACGTGGCAGGAGAGATGGAATACAGAGGAGAAAGGAAGGCATCTATATAATTTACAAAAGGAGGTGGTGTTTAGAAGGGGTGGTGAACTGAAACGACAGGAGGAGGTTTGGTTGACTAGGCTGAGGATAGGGCACACAAGTCTAAATAGTGGGTTGTATACAATAGGGAAACATCATTCTGGGGCCTGTGCACACTGTGGAGAAGTAGAAAAGGTTGAGCATGTTCTTATACACTGTACACAGTATTCCAGTGAAAGAGAGAAGATGGGGAGAACATTAAGAAAATCTGTAACTATAGACAACTTATTAAGTCAGCCATTCACACAATCAGCAGTAACAGTTCTAACACAGTATTTAAAGGACACTCAACTAGCAAATAGAATTTAGGGTTTTTTTTATAATCAGTCTGCAATGACGTTTTTTTGTTTATTCTTGTGAAGGGTTTCACGGGAAGATCCTCGTATCCTCTAGGGCTGGGTATCACCAGATACCTCACGATACGATACTATGGCGATATTTTGCCCACGATAACGATAATATCACGGTACAGCGATTCAGCGATAATCGATATATTGCAAGAAATTTCAACCACATCACGATATCTGTGTCACTGAAAAAAATCAGAATTTATTGACCACTGTAAAATTACATTTCACATACATAACTACACACTCTTGCCAGACATATATTTGTCTCTATTCCACTGCTGGCAAAACCAAGAGTTGCTTCACTACAACATACAGAAAATTCCCATTTCTGTGCTAGTATTATCAACTTTTCTGTAAGCATGGACACATCAGTGCTGCTTAACAAGCAGAATTAAATTGTTTCATGAAAACTTAAAACTTGCACTGCAGACTGCACATACATTTCAGTGCTAACACTAATATCAATTTGTTCTTTGTAAACTTGAGAACATATACCTGAGAACATTTAACTTGTGCTTAGTACTTGTGTAAAGTTTAATCCAAACCTGTACTGTGAGCACACATTTCAAAACTGCATGTTCTTCTTCAGGAAGAGCAACTGGTCAGCATGCTCAGAGGTGAGACAGCTCCTCTGAGAGCTGATTATGTCACCTGCAGTAGAAATTGAATATCTAATTGGAGCGAAACAGGTTTTGCAAAGTGCGTACTCTTTGTCCAGCTCACTGGTTTTTTTTTTCTCCTTTCCTTTGGAATCCAAAGTGCCTCCAAACATCTGCCTTAAAGTTCGGTGGCGTCTCTAGGTTTACGTTAACAGCCATGCTTGCTTGTTTTTTTTCCTCACTGCAACCACCGGGAAAAAAAGAGAAGACGAAGAGTGCCTTGCAGTGAGGTAGCGGCACAGCGACACCTTGCGGAGTCATACTGGATTTACAACCCGTCTGAAACATGATTTATTATTTGAAAAAATATCGATATTCAAATTGAGTATCGATATTGAATCGGAAGACAAAGTATCGCGATATATCGCCGTATCGATATTTTTGCCCACCCCTAGTATCCTCGTAATTGGTTTATGGGAAGATTTTTTGTTTGGTTATCCTCGTAATTGGTTTACGGGAAGATTTTTGTTTGGTTATCCTTGTAATTGGTTTACGGGAAGATTTTGTTTGGTTATCCTCGTAATTGGTTTACGGGAAGATTTTGTTTGGTTATCCTAGTAATTGGTTTACGGGAAGATTTTTTGTTTGGTTATCCTCGTAATTGGTTTACGGGAAGATTTTTGTTTGGTTACCCTCGTAATTGGTTTACGGGAAGATTTTGTTTGGTTATCCTCGTAATTGGTTTATGGGAAGATTTTTGTTTGGTTACACAAATTCTAGACAATTTGGCCAGTTTCTCTAAGCTCCGGTGAGGTGGGACGAGGGCTGATAGGGCATGCCCGCCCTCTGAGCACCAATACACGTCAAGAAGAGCAAGGATTGACTCAAGCATACATCTCTTAATATTGTTAATATTCTACTCCATTCTATTTTACTATTTCAGCTAGAAGGCTAGAATTCTTCTGTGACCTTGTGTCTCACTGTGTACTGTACTGTTGTGATAACACATTGCTCGAGACATAATATTGATATCTTTTGAACATTCTATCAGGACATGACCTGCTCAAGGTCTGACTACAGGCTCAGTTTTGATTTATTCTCACGCAGGCATTTGCAACGATTAATATCCCTTGAGATCACACCTCAGCCCGGTAGATGGCGGTAATACACATCGATTGTTAACTGCCAATAAATCGACAGAAGAAGAACTACGTCTCCCATAATGCATGTCGATTATTTTACCTGCGAAGTGACGGCATCCCACCACTAGGTCGCAGTGTATCCACAAGTGTTTAATTACTATCATAATTTATTGGCTTTTTACCCCAGGTTATGAATAAATCCATAGTTGAGAAAATGTCCAGGAAGAGAAAAATTGATGCAGATGGAAGGCGGTTTCAGAAAAGATGGGAAGCTGAATATATGTTTGTGCTTCAAGGAGAAAGACCGGTATGTCTTGTGTGTTATGGGGTGGTGTCAGTCGTCAAAGAGTAATAATAAGTTAAACTTATATAGCGCCTTTCACAAAACCCAAGGACGCTTTACAATTATAGACAAAGAAAAAAATAATAACAATAAAAAATAATAAATAAATAAATAAATGAATAACTAATAAAAAATAAAAAGTCCACCAAGTAGGGGTCAGGATGTAATTCCAGTGGTGTAGCAGCCACAGTCCCACCAAAAGGCGCATGAAAACGAGTCCCACATCTCCAGCACTGCCGCCGTGACGCCGTCAGCCACATCGCTCAAACACCACGCCGTGGATCCACAAAGCGAGCACAGAAGCTCTGCCACGCAGAGCGCTGGTGTGTCCCAAACTGCCTGCACAGCCGCCGTGACACCACCGAGCAACATCGCTCGGAACATCACGCCAAGCGTTAAAGCACAGAGCGCTGGACAACCACGAATGTTAAATGAGCAGCGAGCTCACTGCAGTCCACAGCTGGGAGCGCAGGCACAGCGAACCAAGGCCTAGAGGGAACCAACGCCCAAAACTGGGTCTGGAGCTACACCACAACTGGCGGACAAAACACTCAAACAAACATCAAACTACACAAACACACAGAAAAAAAATAAATAAAATGAAAATTGAAAAAGAAAGAAAATAAAAATAAAATTAAAAAAAAAAGCTCTGGTGAGAAGCGGCAGCCAGAATGCGCACGACGTACTCTCAACCGGAAACGGAAACAAAAAAAAAAAAAATCTACATCGGCATTTTGACATCAAACACAGAGCTAAGTATGCCAAATTTAGCTTCCAAGAAAAGCTACAAATGGTCCAAGAATTAAAAGGCAAACTGCAATCACAGCAGAATATGTTCACAAGAGCTACAACCAAAAACGATGCAGCAGTGAAAGCTAGCTTTATTGTAGCTGAAGAAATCACCCGCACTTCAAAGTCTCTCTCATTTTTGAAGCAGTGCATGCTGAAGGTGTGTGAGCAGGTGTGCCCTGACCAGATACAAACTTTTAATAATGTCAGTTTGTCCAGAAACACCATCGCCAACAGAGTTAAGGAACTAGCAGGAAATCTGGCAACACAGCTGGCCGAGGAGACATGCTGTAGGTATCATGCCGCCATTTTGTGTCTAAGAACTACAACTCCCAGCCAACTTCCGCATTGACATACGTCATGCCGGGGGCGGGATTATCACCACGTTCGCCATGAAGAGATAAATGATGGAACAAACGCTCAACTCCTCATCTCTGGCTCTGTGGACTTCAACTCCAACAGACAATAAAGAGACCGCTCGCATTTGCAGGCAAACCCCGGGAACATCTCACTTTGCAAAGATCTATCATCCAGCACGTTCTGTGTTCACCTCTGGCCAAGGTAAAAATCCAAAATAGCGCGATCTTTAAACTCAACCTGAGTTACAGCCGGCATTCGTATTAAAGTGACGTCACGACTGCCGTTTAAACGCAGTTTTTAATCGAAGTGATCAGATTCCTTCTAAAAGGCACTGTGCAGATTATTTCTGATCAGAGACTTTTCCTCACGAACGCTGAAGTTCGGACCAAGAATCCTCTTTTCATCACGTTGGATCCGAGTGCTCCGTCGGACCAGAAAGTTCTCTCCGCCTTCTACAGAAACTTCCCCACAGCGAATATCTCTCCACATCTTGCTGAAGAATGTTTGAGTAAGACTGGCATTTTTGGGCTTAGTCATAATAATCAGCTTAATCATAATCTTAATCATAATTAAACTAGTCTAGGAATTAGTTTTATGAAGTAGTGTGAACTTTAACTCATGAACTGTTTATCTGTCACACTGAAAACACTCAGCGTGTTGAATTGTTTCATTTTGTTTAATATCATTTGTTTCAATTGTTAGGCTGTGCATGTTTTCCTCTTATTCCTTTCACTAATATCCTAAGTCTCCTTAACACACATTTTGACCTTATCAAGGTTTCAGTTGATTCAGTACTGTATAAGTTGGTGAAATTAGCCTATGGTTAATTTCTTTTGGCTCATTAGCGTCCAAAGCTAATTCTTTTGTTCCATTAGCCTCTAGGGCTAATTGTGCTGTCTCCAGGGATCACAAGGCATTCACCACGTGTAGTTAGCTACACGAGGCTAATTCAGGCCTACACCATGTGCTTAACATAGCAACAAGCTAGAGCTAACACACTATTCTTTTGTTCCATGAACCTTTACATGTGGTAGCCCTTCCCCCCACACTCACACATACCAACACAATCAGATAAGAACATTCCAAATTTTATAGCCACTCATACACACACACCCTTGCTCTCTCTCTCTCTCTCTCTACGCACACCCACACACACTCTTATATACACATACACTACCTCACGGTTTTTCCAACTGATTATTATTTTTATCTTTGTTATAATAAATTCATTTATTAAACAACCAGTGTGTATTCATTCGTTGTACAAGGATATTTCTGAAGTCCCCAATCGCAAAGAATTCAAAAAGGTGCATATCAGTTATGTAAATGGTAAGTGATTGTAATAATTTAGTGATGTACCATAATTTAGCTGTTTGGTAATTATTATTGAGCGCTAAGATTGATGGTATGATTCAATGATTCACTACTTTGAATGATTCACTGATTCGATTCATTTGAACGATTTCACTGATTCGATTCACTTCAAACGATTTAAATGAGACTGATTCTTTTTAATTATTAACCTTCAAATTTAATGAGACTGATTTAATGAGATCATTTAATAATTAACCAAATGCACCTACATGCAGTTATCTGGCTTTTTTATTAACTGTTGATGAAAGCCAGACAACACAGATACAGAGCAGCTATCCATTTTTATAAGAGGGGTGAAGGCAGACCTCTCGGTCACTGAGGAGCTCTTGGATGTAGTTGCCATGCATGGGACAACAACGGGAAAGGACATTTTTGATGCAGTGGACAAGTCCGTAAGTAAAAAGGAATTACCGTGGGAAAAGTTGGTGGGACTAACTACCGATGGTGCACCTGCAATGTGTGGAGAAAAAACAGGCTTGGTTGGACTAATGAAGGAGAAAATGCGAAAAAGTAACTGTCACACACCTCTGATAACGTATCATTGCATTATCCATCATCAAGAAGCTCTGTGTGGAAAGGTTCTGGAGCTGGATGATATAATGACCACAGTCATGAAAACAGTGAACTTCATTTGGGCGCGTGGCCTGAATCACTGCCAGTTCCAGCTGTTCTTGCAGGAGGTGGGCTCGGAGCATGGAGACATGCCGTACCATACAGAAGTAAGGTGGCTGAGTAGGAGCAAAGTCCTTCAACGATTTTTTGAGCTTAGGGAAGAAATTGCTCTTTTCACGCAAAGTAAAGGAAAACCCTTGTCTGAACTGTCAGACCCAAACTGGCTGTGTGACTTTGCTATGTTGTGTGACATAACCGAGCATCTCGCCCAACTGAATCAGAGGCTGCAGGGATGCAAACAAGTCATCACGCAGATGTCCGACATGATCAAACTTGACCTATGGAAGTCCCAAGTGAAACAGAACAATCTTGCCCACTTTCCTGTTTGTCAGAGCATCTCAGCCTCAGTTCCCGGTGCTTTTTCATGTGCTCGGTTGGCTACTAAACTGAGCTGGTTAATGAAGGAGTTTGATCGGCGCTTCTCTGACTTTAAAGCACAGCACTCAGGCTTTGCCACCTTTGCCTATCCTTTCACCACCGATGTCTGCAGTGCGCCCCGTCACCTTCAAATGGAGTTAATTGAGCTTCAAAGTGATGGTAGCCTGAGAGCAAAGTTCCAGGATGCCGCAACTGAGGACTTTTACCGTCTACTGCCCCCTGGTTTGATGCCACAGCTCCGACTTCATGCTGCCCATGTTCTGTCCATGTTTGGGAGCACCTATCTGTGTGAACAGATGTTTTCAATCATGAATCTAAACAAGACCAGGCACAGATCACGCATCACCAATGCCAACCTCCACGCAGTTTTACGGATTGCCTCGGCACAAGACCTAAAACCAGACATTGACGCACTGGGCACGGGAAAACGGTGTCAGACATCTGGCCAGAAAACACATCGGTAAGCATTTTTAAAAACCTGAATTAAAAATATAATAGAATGTATTTCAACCAAGAATAAGAGCAGATGAATGTGTGTGCAATTTAATGATTGTGCTTGCATTTTCTTTTGTGTTTGTTATTTTTAGAACATGACCAATGGATGAGGATGGTGTGTGAGATGGTGTCTCAGGGTGAGGAGGGATCTACTTGGTGTGTTCAAGGACAGGCAGCATCACCTTACCAACTTCACCCAAAACTTGACCAATATAGTTGTGAGCTGAGATGACCCTTATTTTGTTATTTTGAGTTAATTACATATACTACTTTGTATGTGTAGCAATTAGGGCTGTAACAATACGCGTATCGAAATTGAAATCGCGATACGCAGAGCCACGATCCGTATCGCGATACAAGGCGGCAGAATCGCGGTACACCCTTTCAAACTTCTCCTCAGCCCAAAAACAGAGGTGCTTCCAAACTTCAATTTATGAATACTTTACTTTTTATTTAAATTACATTTTAAACTTACTTAAATTACTTTTATTTTTTATATCTATTAGTAAGTCGTTTTTTCGCCGACCTGCGACAATCTTCTGCGAGTCACGCAACGTCCACACTCGCCACTGGCAGAGCATTCATTTCTTTTAAGCGGTCGCCATTCTGGTTGCGACGCGGGGAGCGAATCTGTAAACAAGCAGCTCATTGGCTGGCTAGGTGTGCCACAAGCCAATCACAATCACTTGACCGGAAAGGCATGCAGTGTTGCCAGATCGGGCAGGTTTAGGTGCTTTTTGGCTGGTTTTGAACATATTTTGGGGTGGAAAACGTTAGCAATATCTGGCAACACTGAAGGCATGTCTGCTTGGGCGGAAGCCTTCTGCGGTAGTTACATTTTGACACGCGAGCAACGTTTCACTATAAAAATTCCGTAATTTCCATCTGTTTTCCACGATCACAGAAAATCATTGGCCCTATGAGAGTGAGACAGTAAGAGAGCCACCCCCCCAAAAAAAATCTTAACGGATTTACACGATTTGGAAAAATGACTTTTTCAGAACCGAACAAAACAGAGCTTCTGGCTCAACAGTATTATTTTGAGAAATAAAACAGTCTTTGGATATACATTTGTTCATTTTTGCATACATATTACTCATTCTCTGCAGTGGTCTGAATTATTTGTTATTAAATAGTTAATGTAAGTAAGTAAATGTTAATAAGTCAAATTTACTACTTTAAAAACACATTTAAAAAAAATCGTGGGTGTATCGAATCATGGGTCAAAAATTGCGATACGAATCGAATCGTGAGTTGGGTGTATCGTTACAGCCCTAGCATTCACTGTATTTACACATATTTATGTACTCATGCAGACAAATGTGTACTGTAATCAAACCATCTTATTAGTTGGATGTAGGCTACACCCTCTGCAAAGCTGTGTACAGCCATATTTTTTTATAAAATGCTACATTTGTCACACATGTTCTTAGCAGTTCACAATTGTTGGTTGTAACATCATTCTCCCCCTCTCAACTGTGACAAAAAAAGTTTTGAACAAAGTTAATGTTATAACTTGTGTTTAGTGATATTTTTATTTATTTCCTTGAAAAGTTTGATCGTTGATTGATGGAGCAATGTGGGTTTCTTAACCTGATAAATCAAAAGGATTCATGTTACAATAACAGTGCAATAAGCCAACATACATTTTTACATCTATGCAAATGCACATGTAATATTTGTAACTTGAATAAGTAATAAAAACAGAAATGGTTATTTAACAGTATGTTAGTTACATTTATTTTACATTACATTGCATTTAGTTACATAGATACTGTCTTACAGTTACAACTGGCCCTTTGAGGGCAACCATAATGCTCATGTGGCCCTGGGTGAAAATGAGTTTGACACCTCTGGGCTATGTCCAGCAGGCCTCTGGGTCTTCACCTGAACAGAAGCTTGAACGGCGTGAACCCCATTGAAGACTGAAGGGTCTCCTGGATGACAAAGAGCACATACGGTAAGAGTAAATCCCAGCGGCTTTCTTCATCCACCACTCATTGCAGCAGCCTCTTCAATGTTTGTTTGAACCTCCTGACAAGCCTGTCTGTTTGTGGATGATAAAAAGAGGTTTTTAGATGTTTTATCTGCAGCAGCTGCCACAGATCCAACATCAGCTTAGACACGAACAGAGTGCCCTAGTCAGTGAGGAGGTAATTGGGAAAGCTGACTTGGCTGGTTTGGTGGAAAACACAAGGCTTCTTTTGTTTATGAAGGCAGCAGAGAGTTCACTTCCCTTCAAAGGAAGTGAAGGAGTGAGGTGCTGGTGAATCTTCATGTCCTAGTGTGATCGTGTCCCTTGAAGACTGTTGAGGCTTTGTCACTCATTTGATCAAGAGATCACCTTGCTATTAAGCATGGGGGTGGATCTATTATGCTTTGGGGTTGTGTGGTAGAGCCCTGCACTCCCGTGGGAGTCCCGCGGGACTCGCGGGACCCGCCGCAAAGCAGTGCGGCGCGGGACAAATTTTGAAAGCTCAGTGCGGGCGCGGGCGAGACCGGAAGTGCACATATGCGCGTGCGGGCGGGAGCGGGAGTGCACATATGCGCGCGTGGGCGGGAGCGGGAGTGCACATATGCGCGCGTGGGCGGGAGTGCACATATGCAGCGCGGGCGGGAGCGGTGATAAGCTGCAGTCCCGCTAACTAAAAACGTGTTTGAAATAAAATTTATAAATTATTAATTTATGTCTATCATATATAATTTGTGCTGGATATTTTATTTGGCATTAATAAAAACATTTTAAGATGCCTAAATTTGCAGAGAGAGTCAGATTACCAGATTGAGTGAGGAATGGCATCTTAAATTTGCCATTGATCACCCTAACGGGAAATCCTTTGATCACTCTAATGACTTGCAGTTCACACCCAGCTAGCAAGAGAACCATGAGTGAAGTGATTTACTGCTTGCGTTAGTCTACAACTCTAATCAGAGAGACAGGTTACACAGTGACGGTAGGCTTGACTCAATGCTATCCCAGAAATCCTTCCTGTAATATGCAAAGTTGGCTGTCCAATCAGAGGCGGCCAAATTTGCATATTACAGGAAGGATTTCTGGGATAGTATTGAGTCAAGCCTACCGTCACTGTGTAACCTGTCTCTCTGATTAGAGTTGTAGATTAACTCAAGCAGTAAATCAATTCACTTCTCTTACTAGCTCTGCTTTGCAATAAAAATAAAAAAACACCATTAGTACAAAGCAAGCCCATTCATTTTTTTTATGCTGATCAGAGAATTACAATGGTTTCTCATGTGATAAAAATTGCGATTTGCGATTAAATACTTTAATCGCTTGACAGCACTAATTATTATTATTATTATTATTATTATTATTATTATTAGAGACACTACATGCTGAATTCAGAAACAAGGTAAATAATAACAAACGTGAATGTGAGCTGTAGATATTTATGCTCAAATCCACTCAAAGTAGGGGGCGGGGCACCATCACGCTGTGTCAAGACAAGAACTTTCCTGAGAAATAACGCAAACGTCTGCATCATGCGGGATTTGCGGGCGGGAGCGGGACAAAATATGGCAGGCGCGGGCGGGAGCGGGACTGAAAATCATAATTTTTTTGTGGGCGTGGGCGGGAGCGGGACTGAAAATCATAATTCTTTGCGGGCGTGGGCGGGAGCGGGACTGCACAATGCGGGCGCGGACGGGAGCGGGACTGAAAAATCCGACCCGCGCAGACCTCTATTGTGTGGCAGCTAGTTGCACAGGAAACATTGCATGGACAGAGATCTCAGATGTACCTGGAATCTGCTGGAGCCACACTTACGGTTTAGGGGTCACAGCCCCTCGTGCTCCTATCACCACTAGGACCACTTTGGACTTTACCTTCCACATCTGTTCCAGTTGCTCTTTCAGTCCCTGCTACTTCTCGATCTTTTCATGCTCCTTCTTCTTGATGTTACTGTCAGCTGGGATTGCCACATCTTTCACAACACTTTTTTGCTCCTTGTCTACCAACACTGTATTTGGTTGGTTAACCAGCACCTGCTTGTCAGTCTGGAACATGAAGTCCCACACGATCTTGGCTCTGTTGTTCTTAACCTTGGTGGTATGTCCCACTGGGACTTTGGGGGACTTCTAGTACTTCTAGCACTGATATTTCTGTATACTATCCCAGCCACTTGGTTATGCCTCTCAGTGTCTTAATTGTCCCAGCTTGCACTTTTCATCCTGCTACTATGTGCAGGACTGTCTTAGGGCATCTTTGCAGAGGCCACACCTTTGGTCCTGTCTACTGTGGCAGACACCTGCCTCAATAGACCTAGTGCTTAGGGACGGTTCTTGTGCTACCATGATCAGAGCCTCTGTGCTGTCCTTCAAGCCAGTCTTCTCTAGCCACTGGAAGGACTTTTTGATGTCAGCCATTTCCTCTGTCTACCAATGATACAACCCATGGAGGGGCATGGTCTTCCATGATTTTTCCTTATCACCCTCTGATGTATTCATGGATGCTCCTTGTTTCATCCTGGATCATGGTTCTGACACTCACGAATCCTTGCCCTCCGATTTTCTGTGGCTCATAGAGTCTCAGGGTGCTGAACTTCAGATAGAACCCTCCATGCATTGTGAGGAGTTTTTGTGTCTTGACATCAGCTGCATCTATCTCCTCTTGTGGCCAGCTTACTATTCCAGCTGGGTATCTGATAACTGATAAGGCATACATGTTGATGGCTTGGATCTTATTCTTACCATTTTGCTGGCTTTTCAGAACCTGTCTTACCTTCTGGAGGTATTTGGTTGTGGCTGACCTCCTTGCTTCTGCACAATGGCACCCACTAGCCTGTGGGATACCCAGGTACTTGTAGCTGTCCTGTATGTCTGCTATCCTGCCTTCTGGTAACTCCACCCCCATCAGTCCTGATCACCTTTTTCTCTTTGCCACCATGTAGCCACACTTATCCAGTCCAGATCACATCCCAGTGTCCTTGCTGAAGATCCTTTTGAGGTAGATCGGTGAGTCAATATATTGTTCAATCCTGGGATATAGCATGATGTTATCCATGTGTAGAAGGTGGCTGTTGGTCACTCCTGAATCTGTCTCCATATCCACTCTTTGTGATGATCTGGCTGAGGGGGTTCAGGGCTATGAAGAACAGTGGTGGGGACAGTGCATCACCTTGGTATATGCCACACTTGATAGTGACTTGTGTGAGGGCCTTGGGGTTGAACTCCAGTGTTGTTTTCCACAGCCACATTGAGTTCTTCACGTAGGTTATCAGTATGCTATTAACCTTGTATAGTGCCAAGCAGTCCAGTGTCCTTGTGTGGGGCACTGAGTCATAGGCTTTCTTGTCTTCAATCCAGGCAGTGCTCAGGTTGAGCTATCTAGTACAGTCTTGGGTGATTGCTCTATCGACCAGTAGCTGGTGCTCTGACCCTCTGATATTGTCTCCAATACCCTTCTGAGCTTTGCTCAGCTTTCATTCAATGGTTCAACCCAGCTACTATGATGCCTGAGAGTAGCTTCCATGTTGTGAGCAGGCAGGTTATTGGCCAGTAGTTTGAAGGTGTTGTACCCTTATTGGTATTCTTCATGACCAGGATTATCCTGCCCTCTGTTTGCCAGTTTGGGGGAGTGCCTGTTGTTAGCAGCTCAATCATTTGTGTTGCCAGGCAATCATGGCATGCTCTTAGCTTCTTCAGCCAGTAGGTGTGAATCATGTCAGGTCCTCATGATCTTCATACCTGAGACTCATTGTTGGATGTCTGCCTCTGTTATTAGGGCCCGAGCACCGAGGTACAGTGCCTTGCAAAAGTATTCATACCCCTTGAACTTTTTCACATTTTTCCACCTTACAACCACGAACTTAAAAGGTTTTTATTGAGATTTTATGTGATAGACCAACACAGAGTAGCACATAATTTTGAAGTGAAACGAAAATGATAAATGGTCTTCAAAATTTTAAACAAATAAAAATCTGAAAAACGTGATGTGCATTAGTATTCAGCCCCCCTGCATCAATACTTTGTAGAGCCACCTTTTGCTGCAATTACAGCTGCAAGTCTTTTGTGGTATGTCTCTACCAGCTTTGCACATCTAGACACTGACTTTTTTGCCCATTCTTCTTTGCAAAATAGCTCAAGCTCAGCCAGATTGGATGGAGAGCATCTGTGAATAGCAATTTTCAAGTCTTGCCACAGATGCTCAATGGGATTTAGGTCTGGACTTTGACTGGGCCATTCTAACACATGAATATTCTTTTACCTAAACCATTCCATTGTAGCTCTGGCTGTATGTTTAGGGTCATTGTCTTGCTGGAAGGTGAATCTCCTTCCCAGTCTCAAGTCTTTTGCAGCCTCCAACAGGTTTTCTTCCAGGATTGCCCTGTATTTAGCTCCATCCATCTTCCTATCAACTCTGACCAGCTTCCCTGTCCCTGCTGAAGAAAAGCATCCCCATAGCATGATGCTGCCACCACCATGTTTCACAGTGGGGATGGTGTGTGCAGGGTGATGAGCAGTATTAGTTTTTCACCACACATAGCACTTTGCATTTAAGCCAAAAAGTTCAACTTTGGTCTCATCTGACCAAAGCACCTTCTTCCACATGTTTGCTGTGTCCCCTACATTTCTTATGCCTCTCTTTCAACAATGGCTTTCTTCTTTTTATCGCATCGCTCCTGTGAAGGACGGCCCTATGAGGACAGTTGAGGGTTATACCTGGAGGATGCTCTGGACTCTTACAGTAATGCTTTTATGGCTGAGGACTACAGTTAACTTGCTAACTTTAGGACTGCAGTTGTCATGAACAGTTTTGCACTCAAGTTTCCATCAATGAAGAGTTATAACATCAACGAAACTGTCTTCATGTTAAAACTGTTAATGTTATAGTCATGCTGTCTGTTGTTGCCCAAATGAGGATGGGTTCCCTTTTGAGTCTGGTTCCTCTCGAGGTTTCTCCCTCAAACTAAGGGAGTTTTTCCTTGCCACCGTCGCCACAGGCTTGCTCATTGGGGATAGATTAGGGACAAAATTAGCTCATGTTTTAAGTTGTTCAAATTCTGTAAAGCTGCTTTGCGACAATGTTTGTTAAAAGTGCTATACAAATAAACTTGACTTGACTTGCCACTCTTCCAAAAAAGGCCAGATTTGTGGAGTGTACAACTTATAGTTGTCGTGTGCACAGATTCTCCCACCTGAGCTGTCGATTTCTGCAGCTCCTCCAGAGTGATCATGGGCCTCTTGGCTGCTTCTCTGACCAGTGCTCTCCTTGCTCGCTCTGTCAGTTTAGGTGGACGGCCATGTCTTGGTAGGTTTGCAGTTGTGCCATACTTTTTCCATTTTTTAATGATGGATTGAACAGTGCTTCTTGAGATGTTCAAAGCTTGGGATATTTTTTTATAACCTAACCCTGCTTTAAACTTCTCCAGAACTTTATCCCTGACCTGTCTGGTGAGTTCTTTGGTCTTCATGATGCTGTTTGTTCTTCAGTGTTCTCTAACAAACCACTGAGACCTTCACAGAACAAGTGTATTTATGCTGAGAGTAAATTACACACAGTAGGACTCTATTAACTAATTAGATGACTTCTGAAGGCAATTGATTGCACTGGATTGTATTTAGAGGTATCAGAGTACAGGGGGCTGAATACTAATGCACACCACATTTTTCAGATTTTTATTTGTTTAAAATTTTGAAGACCATTTATCATTTTCGTTTCACTTCACAATTATGTGCTACTCTGTGTTGGTCTATCATATAAAATCTTAAACTTTTAAGTTCGTGGTTGTAAGGTGGAAAAATGTGAAAAAGTTCAAGAGGTATGAATACTTTTGCAAGGCACTGTATAGGACTATGGCCTACACCACAAGCGCAAAGCCCTATTGTTTTCATCATGGTTTTTCTTATTATTAGGGCCCAAGCACCAAGGTGAAAGGTCGATGGCCTGCACCATAGGTGCAAAGCCCCATTGTTTTCAGCCTGTTTTTTCTTCTTCTTCTTCTTCTTATTATTATTATTACTATCATCATCATCATCATCATCATCATTAGGGCCCGAGCACCACACCATAGGTGGAAAGCCCTATTGTTTTCGGCATGTTTTTCTTCTTCTTCTGATTATTATTATTTTATTTCTCCACAGAAAAACTTGTTTTTGAGGCATTTGCAATGCTCGAAAACTCACGAATTTTGGCACAATGATCAAATGTGCGTAAAATCACAAAGTTACACTGGGCTTGGTCTCGGAGCTCTATAGTGCCCCAAAGAACAAGCTATGGTTGAGATGAAGTTGCTCGGATTGGCACGAAATTTGGTGTGATCAATACTCTTGTGATACAGGACAAAGTTCACTTGGTTGTATTTGACTCTGCTCAACAGGAAGTCAGCCATGTTGGATGGAATGCGGGATTTTGAAATATTCCTGCGCTATTTTGAGGGGCTTACGATGGCTAAAATCTCATGAAATCTTGCACATACATTTGTCCTATGATACAATTTGAGGTGATATGGGAAATTAGTCTAAGTGGGCTTCATTAACACCATATCGCCACCTAGTTCAAAAATACAGATTTGACACCTTGTACATATTCAAAAATTCATGAAATTTGGTACACACATCAGTCATGCCACCGCTACACAGCCATAGGGACTTGACCCCAGGTGTGTCTGCAGGACTCCACAGCGCCCCCAAATGTCACTGAGACTCCTATAAACAGTGGTGCTTGAAAGTTTGTGATGTCTTTAGAATTTTCTATATTTCTGCATAAATATGACCTAAAACATAATCAGACTTTCACACAAGTCCTAAAAGTAGATAAAGATAACCCAGTTAAACAAATGAGACAAAAATATGATACTTGGTCATTTATTTATGGAGGAAAATGATCCAATATTACATATCTGTGAGTGGCAAAAGTATGTGAACCTCTAGGAGTAGCACTTAATTTGAATTGTTTTCAATCAGTGGGATGACAAATCACGTGTGAGTGGGCACCCTGTTTTATTTAAAGAACAGGGATCTATCAAAGTCTGATCTTTACAACACATGTTTGTGGAAGTGTATCATGGCACGAACAAAGGAGATTTCTGAGGACCTCAGAAAAAGCGTTGTTGATGCTCATCAGACTGGAAAAGGTTACAAAACCATCTCTAAAGAGTTTGGACTCCACCAATCCACAGTCAGACAGATTGTGTACAAATGGAGGAAATTCAAGACCATTGTTACCCTCCCCAGGAGTGGTTGACCAACAAAGATCACTCCAAAAGCAAGGCGTGTAATAGTCGGCATGGTCACAAAGTACCCCAGGGTACCTTCTAAGCAACTGAAGACCTCTCTCACGTTGGCTAATGTTAATGTTCATGAGTCCACCATCAGGAGAACACTGAACAACAATGGTGTGCATGGCAGGGTTGCAAGTGCCTCTTTTCCACCAAATCAGTTCCAGGGCTGGTTCGGGGCCAGTGCTGGTGCTGGTTCACAACTTGTTCAACTTGCGAGCCAGCTGAGAACCAGTTTGCTTTTCCATCGCTCGTGGTGCTAAGGGAAGCCACGTCATTACATTGCTGTATACGTCAGTTACGTCGTTGTATATGTCATTACGTCGCTGTATACGTCAGTTACGTCGCTACGTTTGCATAAACCTTGGCGCGAATATCGAAGCAAAAACAACATGGAAGAAGCAGCAGCAGCTGCAACAACAATAATAATAATGGATGACTAAGCGTTTGTACAGCTGCGGCTTCTCGTCGCTTAAAAAGGGCGATCTTTCGCGGTCTTGTTATTGTTGTTGGTCTTAACAACTCGGCCCCCCCCCCCCGTGGACGTAAGCGGTTCTTTCCTCTAGCCCAGCAGAGAGTTGGTGCTAGCCTGGAACCGGTTTTTCTGGCCCCAGAGCCAGTTCTTTGTCAGTGGAAACAGAAAACCTGGTTCCAAACTAAGCACTGGCCCCGAACCAGCCCTGGAACGGCTTTGGTGGAAAAGGGGCAAAGGAGAAAGCCACTGGTCTCCAAAAAGAACATTGCTGCTTGTCTGCACTTTGCTAAAGATCACGTGGACAAGCCAGAAGGCTATTGGAAAAATGTCATGGATGGATGAGACCAAAATAAAACTTTTTGGTTTAAATGAGAAGCATTATGTTTGGAGAAAGGAAAACACTGCATTCCAGTATAAGAACCTTATCCCATCTGTGAAACATGGTGGTGGTAGTATCATGGTTTGGGCCTGTTTTGCTGTATCTGGGTCAGGATGGCTTGCCATCATTGATGGAACAATGAATTCTGAATTATACCAGCTAATTCTCAAGGAAAATGTCAGGACATCTGTCCATGAACTAAATCTCAAGAGAAGGTGGGTCATGCACCAAGACAACAACCCTAAGCACACAAGTCATTGTACCAAAGAATGGTTAAAGAAGAATAAAGTTAATGTTTTGGAATGGCCAAGTCAAAGTCCTGACCTTAATCCAATCGAAAGGTTGTGGAAGGACCTGAAACAAGCAGTTCATGCGAGGCAACCCACCAACATCCCAGAGGTGAAACTGTTCTGTATGGAGAAATGGGCTAAAATTCCTCCAAGCCGGTGTGAAAGACTGATCAACAGTTACTGGAAACGTTTAGTTGCAGTTATTGCTGCACAAGGGAGTCACACCAGATACTGAAAGCATAGGTTCACATACTTTTGCCACTCACAGATATGTAATATTAGATCATTTTCCTCAAATGACCAAGTATAATATTTTTGTCTCACTTGTTTAACTGGGTTCTCTTTATCTACTTTTAGGACTTGTGTTAAAATCTGATGATGTTTTAGGTCTTATGCAGAAATATAGAAAATTTTAAAGGGTTCACAAACTTTCAAGCACCACTGTGTGTGTGTGCACGCGTGTGTGAAAATGTTGGAATTTTTGTGACTTAACATTCAATAGCTCAATTCTTACTGTTACCACTCTTTCTCTGTCTCTCTCTTTTTCATTCCTTAGCTGTCTATCTATTAATATCCAACTTCCCCATCTATTTAATTTCTTTATGTTCTCTCTCATTCTTTACCTATCCATCTATCTTCTTCTATATTAATATCTACCTCCTACAGCTTTCATTTTTTATGTCTCTTGCTCTGTTTCACTATCTATCTATCTGCTTTGACAATACTAATATATTCATAACATAATTTGTTTTGATTCACAACAGACAGGAAAAAAAACAAAAAAAAAAAACAAAAGAAACAGTACAGCAGCCCTTTTTCTGATTACACTTTAAGTCTTTGGGTAGAAACACTTGGTTTGGGCAAACCAAACACTGCTCTCAGAATTTACAGTACATAAAGTAAAATAAGAATGCTTTATGCTTAATTCAAAATATCCTTCATAAGTCCCTGCATGGGTGGCACGGTGGTGTAGTGGTTAGCACTGTCGCCTCACAGCAAGAAGGTCCGGGTTTGAGCCCTGTGGCCGGCGAGGGCCTTTCTGTGTGGAGGTTGCACGTTCTCCGTGTCCACGTGGGTTTCCTCTGGGTGCTCCAGTTTCCCCCACAGTCCAAAGACATGCAGGTTAGGTTAACTGGTGACTCTAAATTGTCCGTAGGTGTGAATGTGAGTGTGAATGGTTGTCTGTGTCTATGTGTCAGCCCTGTGATGACCTGGCAACTTGTCCAGGGTGTACCCCGCCTTTCGCCCGTAGTCAGCTGGGATAGGCTCCAGCTTGCCTGCGACCCTGCAGAACAGGATAAAGCGGCTAGAGATAATGAGATGAGAAGTCCCTGCATTATCAGTCCAAGAACAAGGATTAGCAAGAGTAGCTTACCTTTGTTCTGATGTCTTTTTCTGAGTCAGTGCAGGCATGGTAGAGAGCTGTGAGAAGATGCTGTAGGTGTTGCGTGCAGTGGTCTTCAGCATGCAACAGGAGAACCTGCAGTAACTGCACTGTCTTCAGTCGTGTCTGCACAAGCCAGTCACGAACATCACGACTCAAGGCTGGCATTAACTTTGACAAGTTCCTCACCACCAGCTCCCTGCAGCCCAGCCCTGGACGATCCACTGAGAGGAGAAATAAGGAGAATAATGCAAAGTAAATTGAATAGTGAATGCAAAAAGGACAGTTTTAACCAAGTCAGGGTTACTATAAAACTAAAAATAAGTGGTCCGCCCAGCCAATCTCTTGTACTTCCCTCATAGCCTACTCTCTCGTTATACCGAAGTAGTCCATATATTTTAATAAGGTTACTACACCTACTAGTACATATATTTTAGTAGGGTCTGTGACGAGGCTCCGTCACTGAAAATGTCAGCCTTTGCTTAGAACGCACAAACTAAATCTTTTCCCCCCAGAACCCAATAAGAACACGCAACAACATTAGCACTTCACTTAGCATTTAATTTTGTACTTTTCAGCGAAGTCTAGCAGATGCCATGTATTGTCCTTCCAGGTGTCCATGCACTTCCTGGTTTGCGCTTCCTGGGTACAGGTGCTGCATAGGGCCAAACTCGACAGGAGGTACAGGAACTGTTTTACTGAAGTTGACCCGCGAAATATGGGAACTGGGGTGAGCCCATGGCGGTGGGGTTACAGGTTGAAAAACAGACTGTGTAGACCTGATGTTATGTCAGGTCAGGTGTTGATTCGCCTGCTACTGGTAATCATGTAACCCGGTACAACCTGCTGCATGGGTCGGGCTGTCGGCAACTAAATCGGCAATCCTGCTAGGCTCTAGCCTAGATGTGGAGGGTGAAACTGGGCATCCTGACAGTATGAAATAAAAGATCTGTCTTAAGGTCTGTGGTGGACCACTCCCACTTAGGTGACCTGTGGCATCATCGTAGGACAGAGATAAACAGACCTATCTACCAGCCAGCTGCTGCAGCATGGCACCAATGCCAGCATGTTTCGGCCTGTCCTTGCCTGCTGGACCACATTTTTGCCATGCCGAGACAGCATATCTAGTCAACTGCAAAAGCTAGTGTTGCTGAAACCTTGCATGCAGTTTGATGGTATCAAATGGCAAAACCAGACTCCCATACCGGCTCAAACGTTGCCCAGGTTAACAAGGTTCTCATTGGTTCACTCCCACTCCAGTGAAAAGTAAGCTAGGATGCAAGGTGACTCTGAATGTCAGTGAATGGAATGTTAGAATGATAGAATTGATTCAAGAAGACCTGAACATCAGACAGCTCTTGTAGCTAAAGAACTTGACGGATACAACATTGATATAGCTGTCTAAGTGAGACTCGACTGCCTTCATATGACAGCATGGTGGACGATGGCTATACATTCTTCTGGAGTGGTAGGGGAGTGTATGGAGAGAAGAGACGCTGGAGTTGGCTTTGCAATAAGGAACTCCATTGCTCAGCTGTTGGAACAAGATCTAACACCTATAAATGATTATACTATCACCATACGACTCCCACTGCTGAGGAATGTCCACACCAACATAGTCAGTGTTTATGCTCCAACCATGACCAATCCTGAAGAGATCAAAGAGGACTTCTATAACAGCTTGAGAGGGGTATTGTGGAGAGTCCCTAATGATGATGAACTGATGATAGCTGGAGACTTCAATGCCAGGGTTGGAAAGGAGGTGGACAATTGGCCGGGTGTGATCGGCCCACACGGAGTTGGGAAGTGCAATTCAAATGGTGAACGACTTCTGTCTCTCTGTTCAGAGCACAGCCTGGTCATCACAGACACAATCTTCAAGCACAAAAGAACATCACAAGACCACATGGATGCATCCTCACTCTAAACATTGGCACCTTTTAGATTACATAAGACAGAGAGACCGAAATGACATCTTGAACACGAGAACCATGAGAGGCGCAGATTGTTTAACAGACCACCACATGATTAGATCCACTGTTGCCTTCCAGAAGAGAGCTACAATACAGTTCACTGCTCTTGACAGTGCTTCAGGAGAAAGCTGAAATTCTTGATAGAGTTGCACATTATTTTGACCAGCTACTCAACATACCAGGAGAGGTTGACTGCTCTGTCTTGGATTCCAATGAACAGAAGTCAATCATCACAGCCCTTGATGAAAAACCTGACCTCAAGGAACTTCTGGATGCCATTAATGCAAGGAAGGAAGGTAAATCCCCTGGAAGGTGTGGTATACCCGCAGAAATTTGGAAATATGGCGGTGTGAAACTTGCCTCAAGCCTGTATAAGCTGGTCCTACAAATCTGGGAAAATGAGGACGTGCCACAAGACTGGAAAGATGCTCACATTGTACCAGTCTTTAAGAAAGTTAGTAGAAAGGACTGTGGTAACTATCGAGGCATCTCTCTTCTTTCAACAGCCGGAAAGATCCTGGCTCGTATACTTCTCGTGAATACATAGCTCCCAATATTTTGCCTGAGACTCACTGCGGTTTCCGCAGTGGTAGAGGTACCATGGATATGATCTTTTGTCTGCGACAAACTCAAGAGAAGTGTATAGAGCAGAATATGCCGATGTATGCCATATTTATTGACTAACTTCACCAAGGCATTTGACACAGCGTCTCGGGAGGGCCTATGGAAAGTACGGATGTCCCACCAAATTTATCAACTTGGTGAAGGCACTACATGACAGAACGCAAGCTCATGTGGCTCAAGGAAGTAGCATCTCAAACCGTACGTCACTCATGTGTCATACGGTCATCGCAAAAAGCCCCTACTAGTCGTGCTGCTGACTTGGTTCAGGTGTACAAAAGGAGTATGGGTCCCATACGTAGTGTATGCGCTCTTGATTTTTCACAAGACCCATAGAATTTGCATGTGCAGGACCAAAAGTCTCCATGGCCAGTCTGTGACTTTCTACGGCGCTGAACACACGCAAGTGTCGCACAAGTCTCAAGCACGGTTTAACTAAATTTTTTACCATAGACAGCCTGAAGTAGCACATACAGGAGGTTGTGAGTGAGCCTTTAGTCATATCGACTGACTGCAGATGATCAGACTCAGTGAGTTAGTTCACTCAGAGATTTAAGTGAAGCAGGTATGATTGAGAAGCTGTGTTCTGAATCGGGGAATACTGCTGTGCTAATGCTCCGTATATAGGTTTCTTTTTCTCTAGTAACAGTTTGTACCTGTGGATTGTTGGACTATTCTCACCCTTGTGGTGGCACTGTTTTGCATGGGTTAGAATAAAACACCTTTGCACTAAAGTGATATTGCGGCTGAATCATCATTTTTTAGGAAGTATTATCGGACCCCTGACCAGCCTTTCTGACAGAGTCGCTATTGTATATTATAATCATTTGATATCATATTTCATATTGTAAATAACTGTAATGATCTTAATCATTATAATTTTGAATTTCATTCTGTATCAGGGGCACCTGGGAGAACAGCTATGCTGAACTGTCCCCAAAGGATAAATAAAGTGTATTATTATTATTATTATCCCCCCCCCCCCAGCTTGGGGACGCGTACACACATGCACACATGCATGCACACTATTTTCCATTCTAACAGTTCATCCACAGCATACAGTGGTGCTTGAAAGTTTGTGAACCCTTTATAATTTTCTATATTTCTGCATAAATATGACCAAAAACATCATCAGATTTTAACAGAAGTAGATAAAGAGAACCCAGTTAAACAAATGAGACAAAAATATTATACTTGGTCATTTATTTCTCATCTCATTATCTCGAGCGGCTTGATCCTGTTCTACAGGGTCACAGGCAAGCTGGAGCCTATCCCAGCTGAACGGGCGAAAGGTTATTTATTTATTGGTTATTAAAGGTTATTATTTATTGAGGAAAATGATCCAATATTACATATCTGTGAGTGGCAAAAGTATGTGAACCTTTGCTTTCAGTATCTGGTGTGACCCCCTTGTGCAGCAATAACTGCAACCAAACGTTTCCGGTAACTGTTGATCAGTCCTGCACACCGGCTTGGAGGAATTTTAGCCCATTCCTCTGTACGGAACAGCTTCAACTCTGGGATGTTGGTGGGTTTCCTCACATTTAACTGCTCGCTTCAGGTCCTTCCACAACCTTTCGATTGGATTAAGGTCAGGACTTTGACTTGGCCATTCCAAAACATTAACTTTATTCTCCTTTAATCATTTTTTGGTAGAATGACTTGTGTGCTTAGGGTTGTTGTCTTGCTGCATGACCCACCTTCTCTTGAGATTTAGTTCATGGACAGATGTCCTGACATTTTCCTTTAGAATTTGCTGGTATAATTCAGAATTCATTGTTCCATCAACGATGGCAAGCTGTCCTGGCCCAGATGCAGCAGAACAGGCTCAAACCATGATACTGCCACCACCATGTTTCACAGAGGAGATAAGGTTCTTACACTGGAATGCAGTCTTTTCCTTTCTCTAAACATAACGCTTCTCATTTAAACCAAAAAGTTCTATTTTGGTCTCATCCGTCCATGAAACATTTTTCCATTGGCTTTCTGGCTTTTCCACGTGATCTTTAGCAAACTGCAGATGAGCAGCAATGTTCTTTTTGGAAAGCAGTGGCTTTCTCCTTGCAACCCTGCCATGCACACCATTGTTGTTCAGTGTTCTCCTGATGGTGGACTCATAAACATTAGCCAATGTGAAAGAGGCCTTCAGTTGCTTAGAAGATACCCTGGGGTCCTTTGTGACCTCGCTGACTATTACACACCTTGCTCTTGAAGTGATCTTTGTTGGTCGACCACTCCTGGGGAGGGTAACAATGGTCTTGAATTTCCTCCATTTGTACACACTCTGTCTGACTGTGGATTAGTGGAGTCTTTAGAGATGGTTTTGTAACCTTTTCCAGCCTGATGAGCATCAACAATGCATTATTTATTTACCTTTGTTTAACCAGGGAAACAAAATCACATTGAGATAAATATCTCTTTTACAAGTGAGCCCTGGCCAAGGCAGCAGCACACATTACAATACAACACACAGGATGCAGGAAAACAGAAAGAATTAAAATAAGTATAAAATATAGAATACAATAAAAAAGAAAATACATAAAACAAGATCAAAAAAAAAAAATAAAAAAAAATAAAAAGCGCAAACAGTTTTGCATGTGTGGTATAGTAAATACATAAAATACAATGTATGGTTAAGTAAATACATAAAACAAGATCAAAAGTTAAAAACAAGTGCAAACAGTATTGAATGTATGATTAAGATAAAATTTGAAATCATTTGCAGACATAAAAATAGCAAGTCTGAGTGATTTTTGAATCTCATTCCACGCAGCTGAGGCACAATAACTAAAAGCAGTTTTACCAAATTCTGTCTTCATTTTGGGGACATTTAAAAGAATGTAGCTACTTGAGCGTAGATTATACCCTTGATTGCTAAAAGATAAAAGACTACAGATATACAAAGGAAACTGACCAAGTATCGCCTTATATACAAAGAGGAGCCAATGCTTATGCCGTCTAATATGTAATGATGGCCAGCCTACTAGATTATACAGTACACAGTGGTGTGTAGAGTGATTTTTACGAGATATAAATCTTAACGCGGAATAATAAACAGAATCTAAAAAGATTGTAAAAGTGCCTTAGTGGTGTTTCTATAAAAAATATCCCCATAATCTAGAACAGGTAAAAATGTAGCTTCTACCAACTTTCTTCTGGCAGTCTGAGAGAAACAAGCACTATTGCGATAATAAAACCCCAATTTTAATCTTAGCTTGAAAAGCAATTGTTTTACATGGAGTTTAAAAGATAGATCCTCCTCCAACACAAAGCCTAAATATTTGTAGGAGGAGACCAATTCTATGGATCTGCCCTGCAGCGTATAGTTGGTATAGAAGAAATACACTTCTGGCTCCTTGAAAAGATCATATATTTAGTTTTCTTATCATTTAATACCAATTTCAGTGATAAAAGATTGTGCTGAACCCTTACAAATGCTTCCTGCAGCTTTAAAATGCACCTGTCAATAGAGGGTGCAGAACAATAAATTACAGTATCATCTGCATATAAGTGTATACTTGCATCAGATAAGTTATCACCAAGATTGTTAATATATAATGTAAATAGCAGGGGGCCCAAAATGGACCCCTGTGACACCCCAGTGTCAACATTAAGCCTGTTAGAAAGTGACCCCTTAAGTTGTACCCTCTGGGTCCTGTCATTTAGGTAGTTAGAAATCCAACCTACTGCGGACTCAGAAAGACCAATGCTGTAAAGACGTGATAAAAGGATCCTATGATTGACAGTATCAAAGGCTTTAGTCAAATCAATAAACACTGCAGCACAAGATTTTCCACAATCTAACGCACAAATGACATCATTTAAAAGTTTCATAGTGGCAGTCACTGTACTATGGTTCTTTCTAAAGCCTGACTGAAACTTAGACAGAATGCATTTACTAACCAGAAAATCCTTTAGTTGTTCACTAACAATAGATTCAAGAATTTTGGCAATAATTGACAGCTTAGATCAGGGGTGTCAAACCTGATCCATAAAGGGCCTTGTGGCTGCAGGTTTTCATTCCAGCCATGCAGCAGCACACCTGACTTGGCTCATTCAATCAACTGAACTGTCTTCACACAGTCAAATACTTGCAGCCACACCCACCCTTGATTAAAGGGTGGGTGTGTCAGTTGATTGAATAAGCCAAATCAGGGTGCTGCTGCATGGCTGGAATGAAAACCTGCAGCCACACGGCCCTTTATGGATCAGGTTTGACACCCCTGGCTTAGATATTGGTCTATAATTATCTAAAATGGTTGGATCGCTACCTTTCAGCAGGGGTACAACCAAAGCAGATTTCCAGACATCTGGGACAACATTCTGTTCTAGTGATAAATTGAAAATATAAGACAGTGGCCCAGCAATAATCTCCGCAGCTAATTTTAAGAAATAAGGCTCAATTTCATCGGGCCCTGCAGACTTCTTAACATCCAGATTTTTTAGGGCCTTTACAACCTCATTTCTTGTGATGGCTGAAAAGCTAAATATAGGACCATTTCTTCTCAAAGGAGGAGATAAATTTGGTGCATCACTCACAGAAGATTCATTAAAAATTGACCCTGAAGAAATAAAATGCTTATTAAAACTATTTACAATATCAAGCCTATTTGTAATCCTGATTACATTTAATAAAATGTAATCAGGAAAGTCATTACATAATGTCAAGGGAGAAAGAGACTTTATAGTTTTCCAAAATTTAAGAGGATTATTAATATTTTGTGAAGTTTCATTTAGATCAGGGGTGTCCAAACTGATCCATAAAGGGCCGTGTGGCTGCAGGTTTTCA
The DNA here is from genome assembly GCF_027579695.1 of Neoarius graeffei. NCBI lineage: Eukaryota > Metazoa > Chordata > Actinopteri > Siluriformes > Ariidae > Neoarius > Neoarius graeffei. The sequence goes on from NC_083588.1 coordinate 25,701,631, forward strand.
TTCCAGCCATGCAGCAGCACACCTCATTTGGCTTATTCAATCAACTGACACACCCACCCTTTAATCAAGGGTGGGTGTGGCTGCAAGTATTTGACTGTGTGAAGACAGTTCAGTTGATTGAATGAGCCAAGTCAAGTGTGCTGCTGCATGGCTGGAATGAAACCCTGCAGCCACACGGCCCTTTATGGATCAGTTTGGACACCCCTGATTTAGATAATAATCAGATTTTGATCTGCGTATCAGTGCTGTGCATTTATTTCTCAATGCTCTAAAAGCTACCCAATCCCTTTCTGAGTCCGACTTCCTGGCTGTGGCCCAGGCCAAATTTCTTTCATGAATAAGTTCAGATAATTCATTCGAGAACCATGAATTGTCACGGCCTTTTACTCTGAATTTCTTAACAGGTGCATGCCTGTTCACAATTTTCTGAAACAAGGTGTGGAAATACTGCCATGCAATGGACACATCAGGTATTAACAATATCCTGTCCCAGTCAGCTAAAAACAGTTCATGCAAAAAGCCTTGCATGTCACAGTTTAAAGTTCCTCTTTATAACAGAGTCAATTTTTCTGAGGTCCTCAGAAATCTCCTTTGTTCATGCCATGATACACTTCCACAAACATGTTGTGAAGATCAGACTTTGACAGATTCCCTGTTCTTTAAATAAAACAGGGTGCCCACTCACATCTAATTGTCATCCCATTGATTGAAAACACCTGACTCTAATTTCACCTTCAAATTAAGTGCTAATCCAAGAGATTCACATACTTTTGCCACTCACAGACGTAATATTGGATCATTTTCCTCAATAAATAAATGACCAAGTATAATATTTTTGTCTCATTTGTTTAACTGGGTTCTCTTTATCTACTTTTAGGACTTGTGTGAAATTCTGATGATGTTTTAGGTCATACTTATGCAGAAATAGAGGCATAGTCATGCATCGGCTGTGGGTGGTGAAGAGGTGGGTTGAACTGGCAATAATGCATGAAGAATGTAACACAAGTGTGAACATAGCAAGTTTTGCCTCTGTCTGCTCTTTTTTGTCTTCCCTTGAAATTGCTTTTTGCATTCCCTTGAATTTTCTCTCCCTTTTGTTCTACAGACAGATGCGTCAGACAGTGAGCTGGGGGCTGTTTGGTTACAGCAGTGGGGGAGTAGAAGGCAAGGGGAGTCAGCCCAAACTGGAAGGTTCCCCAGCCTGAGTCAGCAGTGAGGGTATGTCATGTCAAGTCAAGTCAAGTCAAGTTTATTTGTATAGCACTTTTAACAATAAACATTGTCACAAAGCAGCTTTACACAACTTGAACAACTTCAAATATGAGCTAATTTTATCCCTAACCTATCCCCAACGAGCACGCCTGTGGCAACAGTGGCAAGGAAAAACTCCCTCAGATAACATGAGGAAGAAACCTCGAGAGGAACCAGACTCAAAATGGAACCCATCCTCATTTGGGCAACAACAGACAACATGACTATAACATTAACAGTCCTAACATAAAGTCAGCTTAGTTGATGCTATATACCCCCCACCGACGGAAACCCGAGGGCAAAACCGTTCACGACAGCCGCAGTCCTAAAGTCAGCAAGTCAACTGCAGTCCTCAGCCACAAAAGCACCACTGCAAGAGTCCAGAGCGTCCTCCAGGCACGACCCCCAACTGTCCACATGGGGCCGCCCTCCACAGGAGCGATGCGATGAGACTCCAACCAGACATAGGGCACCAGAATGGATCAGGCAGGTCTGAGGAGCAGAAGAGGTCAGCATCTCGATCCCAAGACCGACATGCAACTCAGAGGGACAGATTTTTTTTTGGGGGGGAGAGAAGAGAGAGAAAACACAGGTTGTTAGATATGCCCAATGTCACCTGAATAAGTACGAACAGTATACATATTGCACTGAGTACAAGCAGGGACTCCGGCAACTAACTATGACAGCATAACTAAAAGGGGAGAGCCAGAAGGTAACACAGGCATGAGGGAGCCCCAGGACATAAAGCAGCCAGCCACTACACTGTCAACAAACTCGAGTGAGCAAGCGAGTGGGGTACTGACAGCATCCATACAGTACATCCCAGTTTACCAAAACACTCTATGGCTGAGGACCCTCCAGATCTACACCTTTACCTCATGAACACCATTAACAAAAGGCTTGACTAAACAGATATGTTTTCAGCCTAGACTTAAACACTGAGACTGTGTCTGATTCCCGAACACTACTTGGAAGGCTGTTCCATAACTGTGGGGCTTTGTAAGAAAAGGCTCTGCCCCCTGATGTAGCCTTCACTATACGAGGTACCAGCAGATAGCCTGCACCTTTTGATCTAAGTAGGCGTGGTGGGTCATAGAGGAGCAGAAGTTCACTCAGGTACTGTGGTGCGAGACCATTCAGTGCATTAGTAGTATTTTATAATCAACACGAAATTTGACTTGGAACTAATGCAGTGTGGATAAGACAGGGTTGATGTGGTCATATTTTCTAGTTCTAGTAAGGACTCTTGCTGCTGCATTTTGAACTAACTGGAGCTTGTTTATGCACTTATTAGAACATCCAGACAGTAAGGCATTACAATAATCCAACCTGGAGGTAACGAAAGAACAAACTAGTTTTTCCGTGTCATGTAGAGACATTAAATTTCTTATCTTAGCAATATTTCTGAGATGAAAGAAAGCTATCCGGGTAATGTTATCAATGTGAGTTTTGAATGAAAGACTCGGGTCAATAATCACTCCGAGGTCTTTTACTTCTGCACGTGAAGAAACAGAAAGGCCAGCCAGAGTTACTGTGTCATCAGAAAATTTACTTCTAGCTGCATGTGGTCCTAGTACAAGTACTTCAGTCTTGTCAGAGTCAAGCAGAAGGAAGTTAATAAGCATCCAGTGTCTAATGTCCTTTATACATTCCTCAATTCTATTAAGCTGGTGTCTCTCATCAGGTTTTACAGAAACATACAACTGTGTGTCATCAGCAGAACAATGGAAACTAATACAATGTTTATGAATATCACCCAGAGGTAACATATATAAAGAAAAAAGCAGTGGACCCAAGACAGAACCTTGTGGAACACCAAACTTTACCTCGGTACGTCTAGAAACATCACCATTTATATCAACATACTGATAGCAATCAGTTAAATAAGACCTGAGCCAGGAGAGGGCCGTTCCCTTAACTCCCACAACATTTTCTAGTCTATCCAGAAGAATGGAATGATCAATGGTATAAAATGCTGCACTAAGGTCAAGCAACAGAAGCAGTGAGACACAGCCTTGATCAGATGCCAACAGTAGGTCATTTACTACTTTAACCAGAGCTGTCTCTGTGCTATGATGAGGTCTAAATCCTGACTGATACATTTCATGGATGTTATTCCTATGTAAATATGAGCATAACTGCTGTGCCATAGCTTTTTCAAGGATCTTGGAGATAAAGGGGAGGTTTGATATTGGACAGCTGACAGGGATCAAGGTCAGGTTTTTTTAATCAGGGGTTTGATAACTGCTAGTTTACAGGATTTGGGTACATAGCCAATCATAAGAGAAGAATTTATTATTTTTAGAAGTGGTTCAATTACTTCAGGTATTATCTGTTTGAATAGATGGGTAGGTAAGGGATCTAGTACACAAGTTGAGGCTTTTGATGCCGAGATTAATGAAAGTAATTCAGTTTCTTTTAGGGGAGTAAAACATTCTAATTGATGATCTGATACAGATATATTGTTAACTACAGGGTCACTTACATTGTCTGACCTTAAATTAGTAGTTTGAATTTTTTGTCGGATATTCTCAATTTTGTCATTAAAAAAATTCATGAAGTCTACTACTACATACTACAGGTGTGCATGTGTCTACACTGGACTTATTCCTGGTTATTTTTGCTACAGTATTAATAGGAATCTAGGATTATTTTTGTTATCTTCTATTTGGGAGGAGAGATATGTTGATCTAGCAGCACTAAGAGCTTTTCTATACTTCAGGAAGCTCTCCTTCCACGCTAATTTGAACACTACCAATTTTGTTTGACGCCATTTACAGTCCAATTTTCAAGTGGTCTGTTTTAATGTGCGAGTGTCATCATTATACCAGGATGCTAATTTTTAGTATCTGACCATTTTCCTTTTAAGAGGAGCTACATTATCTAAGATCCATATCTTAGATAATGTAGCTCCTCTTAAAAGGAAAATGGTCAGGAATGTTGACTCTAAGCATTCAGTTGCCTGATCAAGTTCTGCAGGGGCTGACAGTGACCCAATCAAAGTTGATAACACTGGGAGATCATTTATAAAGCTCTGTGCAGTAGTTGACGCAAATGTACGTTTAATACAGTAGCGTGGTGAGGTGCATATATTATTACTCAGACATATTTTGAATGAGATGAGATAATGAGCTGAGATAACTTCAGACTGTGGAAGTATGACTATATTTTCTACGTTTAACCCGAATGTTATTAGATCGAGGGTTTGACCACCATTGTGGGTAGATCCTATGACATTCTGATTAATCCCTACTAAATCTAAAATGGACACAAACGCTGTTTTCAAAGGGTCTTCTGGGTTATCGAAGTGAATATTAAAATCTCCGACAATTAAAGCTTTGTCTAAGGAAATAACCAGATCTGAGATAAAATCTGCAAATTCAGAAAGAAACTCAGAATATGGCCCTGGGGACCTGTAAATAATAAGTAACGGAATTAACTGGGTAGAGCTATTTTTCGAGGCTACATACATTATATTAGTATGAAGAACTTCAAATGTATTCAATTCATAACCAGGTTTTTGTGTTACACCTAGATAATCATTATAAATAACCACGACACCTCTTCCTCTGCCAGTTAGATGAGGCTGGTGTATATAACTGTATCCAGGAGGACTCACTTCATTTAAGTGTGATTCCTGTAGAAACACTATTTTAGACTTAAGACATTTTATTCTATTTAGAACTTGTTTCAATTTGGCCATCTTTCTCATTTCCCAGACATTCCAACTTGTGATTTTAATATTCAAATCACTTGTTTTCTCCATAAATTATTATATCAGCGTAGTGCAAAGTTTTGAAATTGTGAAAAACAAAAAACAAAACATAAAAACAAAGTGATGCAAGTACATGTACATACACTCCACCCACCTACAGTAGCAGCAATTGAATTTTTCTCGTTCCAACCGCATGCCATGCGACTGCCATGCGACTGCCGTGCAGTTCCCAGCTGAACGCCAGGGGGCTGCCATGAATGGCTCAGACCCCCCTTCCTCCCCTATTTTAATTCTAAACACGCCCATTCATTCGATTCCACGGTGTCGCCATTAGATGGCACTTCTCTCATAAAAAAAAAAAAAAATCTTGAAATGTGTGAAGCTGTTGTACTGCACTTCCCGATTTCAATGAGAAAGTAGCTGTAGAATAGATACATAAATGTGAGGTAAATTTTACCCAATTTAAGTATTTCATAGCTTTTTATTTCAGTTATTTTATGGCCCTTTTCCACTACCCTTTTTCAGCTCACTTCAGCTCACTTCAGCCCGACACGGCTCATGTTTCGACTACCAAAAAACAGCACGACTCAGCTCGCTTCAGCCCTGCTTAGCCCCTAAAACTCGCACCGTTTTGGAGTGGGGCTGAAGCGAGCCAAAGCGAGCCGAGTGAGGCTGGGGGCGTGAGCAGACACTCCCCTGTGCACTGATTGGTGAGGAGGAGTGTCCTCACATGCCCACACACGCCCCGCGAGCACGCTGGGATCTGTAAACACCATAAACCCGGAAGAAGAAGAATTACGAATTACGAGAATTTCTGAAGCCTTATGCGCCTCGCCTCATCTATACGCTCTTGCCAGTATCTGTTGGTGTTGTCGGTGACAACAAGCCACAGAACCAAGACCAGCAACACTAACGATTCCATGTCCATGTTTATTGTTTACTATTCGGGTCGTGAGACTACCGCTTAAAAGCTCACTGATGTCACTGTTTGCGCTGCTTAACGACATCACGTGACGTCCACCCACTTTCGCTAACTCCACCCAAAGTGTCCACCCACTTCCAGCCAGCACGGTTCAGCGCGGTTGTAGTCGAAATGCAACTCCAACAGCCCCGCTCAGCTCGACTCAGCACGGCACGGCTCAGCCCGACTCAGACGCATTTGTAGTGGAAAAGCGGCATTATACTCATCTCATCTCATTATCTCTAGCCGCTTTATCCTGTTCTACAGGGTCGCAGGCAAGCTGGAGCCTATCCCAGCTGACGACGGGCGAGAGGCGGGGTACACCCTGGACAAGTCGCCAGGTCATCACAGGGCTGACACAGACACAGACAACCATTCACATTCACACCTACGGTCAATTTAGAGTCATCAGTTAACCTAACCTGCATGTCTTTGGACTGTGGGGGAAACCGGAGCACCCAGAGGAAACCCACGCGGACACGGGGAGAACATGCAAACTCCACACAGAAAGGCCCTCGCCGGCCACGGGGCTCGAACCCGGACCTTCTTGCTGTGAGGCGACAGCGCTAACCACTACACCACCGTGCCGCCTATTTTATACTCAATATATGGAATTAAATCTACCCCAAACAAGTCAATGCAAATTGTTACCTCAGATTTATTGGGTAAATTCTATACGGTAGGTTACTTTTTCAGTGCAGGAGCAGACGAAACTGCGGGTCTTGGTAGTCTGGTGGTTACTGCACATGTCCTGTACCGGTAACTCCTAAAACATGGTTTGATTCTTGCCTTGGGTTTACTTGCTCAAAAATAAATATTTTTAAAAAATGACTCTTGCAATGAAGCACTGTGCACTTTTTAGTGTTACATGTAGGTCCTTGTATCATCCGATCATTCAAGTATTCCATTCAATCTGAAAAACAAAGAAACACTCAATATTTCGTTTTCCTGTTTTTCTGTATGACCAAAAAATGAGGGATTGGTGTTTGTTTTCCTTTTTCCAACTCAAAACAGAACAAATAATAAACAGGGAAACCAAAACGAAATAATAACTCTAATTTACGATTATTGATTTTCTCTATTCCCCACGCTACATTAGCCTTCCCATGATCCTCAGCGACAGTCCATCATCATCTCTGCATCTATGAAACAGAAAAATTGCATGTGCATGTATATATCAAGTAATTTATTCATACATCCTATTCATTTAATATATTAAGCTGTTAATGTTAAGCTGATGATCTCTTAATTATTATTATCTCAATATAATAGTAATCTGTACTCGAGTTGAGGGGGGATGGGGGGGGATGCCATCCCCCCTGGAATAAAAAATGGTCAAAATCATCCCCCCTCTAAAACGGGCATCCCCCCTCCCTTCCCTTGAGCAATTTTATCAATAAATGTGGACATGACTTCTACAGGGATGTGATTTGGGGCTGGTGAAATTATCTGAAAATTTTAGCCGGGGGGCTGGGGGCCACAGGCCCCCAGCTGGTCCAGGGCAGCGGCCTGGTGGGGGGACAAGGGGGGGAAGCCCCCCGAAGCTCCTGGGTTCTGGGGTTTTCTGACTTAAAAATTGTACTAAAATGGCAAGCAAACACACAAGAAAAAAACTTGTCATGATTAACAAATTCAAGCCAATTTAATGGTCAACATGCAACTCTGACACACACACTCTCGCTCACTCTCACACACACACTCTCGCTCACTCTCACACACACACTCTCTCGCTCACTCACGCACACACACACACACACTCTCGCTCGCTCGCTCACACACACACACACACACACACACACACACACACACACACTCTCGCTCACACACACTCACTCTCTCTCTCTCTCTCTCTCTCACCCCCCCCCCCCCAAAGAACCAGCGCAAGCAGGGCCCGCTAGCCCCGCGCCTTGTGACGTAATTCGCCCCGAGGCGAGCCGCGGTTTTTCTCCAACCATTCCCAGCGGAACTTTTTTTTCACTATTCTGTCGATTTCTTTAACTCGATTTGCATCTTTACGCTTGATCACGGAGGCTGCCATCTTTCAACTCTTTGTTTGAAGCGAGCTTACGTACAGCTATCTAACAAGCGCGTTCATTGGTTGTTACAGAGCGATGAGCCAATCACGTACCTCGTTTCATCTCATTGACGTAATTACGTCATTTACGCAATTACGTCATTGAGATGAAACGAGGTACGTGATTGGCTCATCGCTCTGTAACAACCAATGAACGCGCTTGTTAGATAGCTGTACGTAAGCTCGCTTCAAACAAAGAGTTGAAAGATGGCAGCCTCCGTGATCGAGCGTGAAGATGCAAATCCGAGGCTGCCATCTTTCAAACAAAGTCGGAACGAATAGGATACGAATGTGGATGAGGGAAAAATCGGAAAAAAAATTTTCTTCAAGTTTTGAGGTGAAAAAAGCGGAATTCCGCGAATTCGCGGAAAAATCACATCCCTGCTTCTATTTAACATTGGAATTAGAAATGCCATTCCACGTAGCTTTGCTGAAACTGAGCATACAGTAAGCTACCGCGAGAGAGGGCACGCGCAAGCGAAACGTTTGAGGAGGTGACATTCAGTTGGAGTTCCGTTATTTTTTATTTCATTCGGCATCAGTGACAGCAGCGGATTGCAGCATCATGGCCAAGCGGAGTGGACAGCAAGACCTAAGCAAGTTCGGCTTTAAGATCGCAAGAAAAAAACATTTCAGGAGGTAAGTCAAGAGTTACGAATATCAGTCACACTTTCTGTGAGCCCACTATCATGCTGTAAAGTTACCGATATGGAGCCTAATTTGTGGGCGGCAGATAACAACACAGCTATCATAATGAATGTTAGTTTGGAGTCTATCCAGCTATCGATAGCTTACTCAGGTTCATGTTAGTTTTGATTTCTTGTATAAGGCCATTAATTTAATCAGCCTGGATGTTCATTTGTTATTCTTCAGGCAACAAAAAGTGTTATTCAAGACAGGAAGGCTAAAATAAATGACACTAGTAGTTTTGAAGGCTTCATTGCCTCATTAGAGAGCCGGTCACAACATGTAAGGCAGAGCAGGATTGGTGTAGGACTTGACAAAGTGTCTGCTAAAATGCAGCTTTCTTTATCTTCATCATAGGCTCTTCTTCTGTCTCCTCAATGGGCCTTTTCCTCTTTCCAAAGAAACTTTCCAAAGATGCCTGCTTTTAACTCATTTTGCTAGCTTGTATCCAGTATGTATCAAAGTGCTGGTATGTATCAAAGCAAAGTATCAAAGTATCCAAGGCAGCTCCTTGGTAACCGTCAATGTTAAGGTGTCACGTGACCTAGATAACAGCGGGAATCAACGTTACAGAAAGAATCCGGTCATTTTTCAAAGCTCAAATCCTCGTTCAGATAATAAATAAATCAGAAATAACATCATAATTATATTTAATTAAATTATCTTAGGGTGGCACGGTGGTGTAGTGGTTAGCGCTGTCGCCTCACAGCAAGAAGGTCCTGGGTTCGAGCCCCGGGGCCGGCGAGGGCCTTTCTGTGGGGAGTTTGCACGTTCTCCCCGTGTCCGCGTGGGTTTCCTCCAGGTGCTCTGGTTTCCCCCACAGTCCAAAGACATGCGGGTTAGGTTAACTGGTGACTCTAAATTGACCGTAGGTGTGAGTGTGAATGGTTGTCTGTGTCTATGTGTCAGCCCTGTGATGACCTGGCGACTTGTCCAGGGTGTACCCCGCCTTTCGCCCGTAGTCAGCTGGGATAGGCTCCAGCTTGCCTGCGACCCTGTAGAAGGATAAAGCGGCTAGAGATAATGAGATGAGATGAGATGAAATGAAATTATCTTATCCACTGCTCTTTATTCCAGATGACAGTCAGCAGCAACTGCAACACAGTGCGACAGGAGCTGGAGGACCCGGAGTGTGAGACAATACAGGAGCAGGAGCAAGCAGGAGAACCAACAGCTGAAGAGCTGAAGATTTACAATTTACTGTTGCTTGTTTTAGCTTATTGGTTACCTACCTACCTCTGTATTTAATTCAATGTTCCCAATGTTCAGCTTTGAATAAAAATTCTATTGACTTGATATGAAAAGATTCAGTTGTTCATTTACATTGCCTGCTGAGGTTTTAATAAATTATTTACCAAATGATTTAAAAGGAGCCTACCATGACTATGAAGTTGCACTTCAAATCTGTCATCTGCATTTCACCCTAATATGGAGAATGTGGTAGGTATGTCAGCCAGGAGACTGACTAAATATGACACGACATCCACACTGTGCATGTTTTACAGTAAAATACCAGTGTATTATGTTTTTTTACAACAATAAAAAGGGTACACAGTGTGTACTACACACTTTATCAGCACAAAATACTGTATGTCTGGTAAATGAACAAGGTCCACAGACCTACGTTGTATGCAAACCCTCCTAAAAGCAAACCAGTTTCCCACCGACGGACCGACCGATGGGTCGACACGCGACTAAAAATTTCACCATCCCCCTTGGTTTGATTTTACAACTCAACCACTGATAGTAATAATAAATAATGATAACAATAACAACATGGCATTCATTTTGTCGCTTTCAACATATTGTGTCAGACCAACTTTGCTTTTTATTAGAGGACATGAATCAGTGTATCATTCGTTCTTTCGATTTTCAAATGGCAATCAAAAATCAAAAAATGAAAAAATGACTGGTTATTTTATTTGTTTTTATTTTAACACAAAAAAATGAAAAAATGACTGGTTTTTCATTTTTTTATATGAGCCTAAAATTGAGATGAAAAACAATTCTTTTTTTTCATTTTTTGATTGCCAATTAAAAATGGAAAGAACGAATGATACACAATCTGTGTATCATTCGTTCTTTCTTTTTTTCAGTAATACGCAATGACTCGGCCAGGCCCTTTCTTTAGTGTAATAAGAGACAGTAGAGCGGTTCATGCCATTTGTCTATTTTTAAAGTAGACTCAATACACATGGAGGTTATACAAAGCACAGAAATGTAGCATAGAGTTGTCCCATCTAGTAGTTTCCACATTCCCATGGTGAGTCTTTCCTACAGTACATTTGCCACAGGTGTATTTGTGGCAGCGTATACAAAGTTCAGTGCTTCTGTTATTATGGCAGGGTGCACTGTCCTTCCCAAGCCCCATCCTCAATGCTCCACAAGTGCCTGGTCAGCACCCCCATGTTATATTTGGGTCATTATTCCATTATTATTTGAGGCTAGGTTTTGGGCTAGGGGCTAAGGCTAGGGGTTGGGTTAGGGGTGAGCTCAGGTTGGGGTTAGAGCCAGGATTTGGGGTTAGGGTTAGAACTGATCCTTCTTGGTTGCCTTGGTTGTGATGAAGTCTGGTTAGGGTTATTTCTCAGGTAACACAATAATTAGGCTTCTTTACACAACAATGGGAGGCAGGTAATGGTACGTTAGACTTATTCACAAATTTGGGGGGGATTTCATTGCAGACTAAGGCTACATCCACACGACAACGGCAACGAGATGTTATTTAAAAATATATCGCGTCCAAATGGGCAACAATCAGTAAAATATCAGGTCCATATGGCAACGCAACGCTTGCTGAAAACGATGCAATACACATGCCACACCTCTAGGGGCGCTGTAAGACGGTCCCTTCGGAGACACCAGAACAATAGAAGAAGTAAGGATGCATATTAGCCACAAAGTCAGGAAAATCTGTTTGTAAAATTACATTATAATGACCAAATACAATGAAAAGTATTTTTCCAGTCTCACCTGTGAAAGGTAATCCCATGTGATCTCGTTTGGATGGCAAACCTGTTGGTACAGTTAAACGCAGCTAATCTTTATTCTCCGCTTTGACCTCTCCAAAATGGCGGCGAGGATGACCTATGATTCTACACGGAAGGCGGTGTCTTTAATGGTCCGGAATAAATTGAATGCTAATTAAATAATGATTAATTTGCTCCTCTACGCCCTTTTTGAGGAATGTATTGTAGGACTTAAACCCACATCTGAAGAGGTGAGATTGCTCTTTTTTTCTCTATTTTTGCTGGCGGGATTGACTCTCTCTCTTTGCACCATTACACAAATATTCACAGTGAAAATATTTTGTAAGCGCGTTTCATGAACCAAGTTATAGGATTTGTTGACAACTCGCATCACAATGAGAAGATCATTGGCACTACTGGTGTTAAGAATCAGACCATTTCATAAATGAATATTTTGCTGTAGAGCTGCAGTGTTTGTACAATTGCATGTTTTTGCTTCACTATTACTGTCACTATTCTGCTTCTTGCATTACTACTGTGAACTAACACTGAACATAATAATAATAATAATAATAATATCCAAGCTCGTGTTTCACTCGCACTAGTGCTCTGTAAGGCTTTTTCCTGGTGATATTCGTTACACTTCTACCCGGCGTGAAGCACTCACAGTCATGTGGTTGTGACGTCATCGTAAACAAATCCGTTTTACTCATCCAGACGACTTCACAACGGCAACGTTGCCAGATCTTTCCACTCTGGAACCCGTTCTCAAAAAGATTGCGTTTTGGGCACCCAAAACGCCGGTGCCGTGTGGACGCCAGGCCTAAACGATAAGCAATTGTATCGGAGTCACCTGAATCCGTTGCCGTGTGGACAGGGCCTAAGGCTACATCCACACGACAACGGCAACGAGATGTTATTTAAAAATATATCGCGTCCAAATGGGCAACGATCAGTAAAATATCAGGTCCATATGGCAATGCAACGCTTGCTGAAAACGATGCAATACACATGCCACACCTCTAGGGGCGCTGTAAGATGGTCCCTTCGGAGACACCAGAACAATAGAAGAAGTAAGGATGCATGCGCATAAACTATTATGCGCGAGACTTCATATTAGCCACAAAGTCAGGAAAATCTGTTCGTAAAATTACATTATAATGACCAAATACAATGAAAAGTATTTTTCCAGTCTCACCTGTGAAAGGTAATCCCATGTGATCTCGTTTGGATGGCAAACCTGTTGGTACAGTTAAACGCAGCGAATCTTTATTCTCCGCTTTGACCTATCCAATATGGCGGCGAGGATGACGTATGATTCTACGTGGAAGGCGGCGTCTTTAATGGTCCGGAATAAATTGAATGCTACACGTTGATGGATTAATTTGCTCCTCTACGCCCTTTTTGAGGAATGTATTGTCGGACTAAAACCAACATCTGAAGAGGTGAGATCGCTCCTTTTTTTTCCCTATTTTTGCTGGCGGGATTGACTCTGCCCTAAGGGCAGAGTCTCTCTCTCTCTCTCTCTCTCTCTCTCACTTTGCACCATTACACAATAAATATTCACAGTGAAAATATTTTGTAAGCGCGTTTCATGAACCAAGTTATAGGATTTGTTGACAACTCACATCGCATCGCAATGAGAAGATCATTGGCACTACTGGTGTTAAGAAATCAGACCATTTCATAAATGAATATTTTGCTGTAGAGCTGCAGTGTTTGTACAATTGCATGTTTTTGCTTCACTATTACTGTCACTATTCTGCTTCTTGCATTACTACTGTAAACTAACACTGAATATAATAATAATAATAATAATAATAATATCCAAGCTCGTGTTTCACTCGCACTAGTGCTCTGTAAGGCTTTTTCCTGGTGATATCCTGGTGATATTCGTTACACTTCTACCCGGCGTGAAGCTCTCACAGTCATGTGGTTGTGACGTCATCGTAAACAAATCCGTTCTACTCATCCAGATGACTTCACAACGGCAACGTTGCCAGATCTTTCCACCCTGGAACCAGTTCTCAAAAAGATTGCGTTTTGGGCACCCAAAACGCCGGTGCCGTGTGGACGCCAGGCCTAAACGATAAGCAATTGTATCGGAGTCACCTGAATCCGTTGCCGTGTGGACTAGACCCCGAAGCCGTTTGTTTTCAGGATAATGGCTGGCTGATGAAATTATTGGCTGGCTAGCTGACTCAGCCAAAACCTTAATGGCTGCTGCAGCCACCAAAATGTTTATGGCTATAAATGGCTGATACTGGACGTCACTGTGTGGCATATATCCGGGCGAACGGATCAAACAAATGGGGGGAATAAATAGCAAATTACCACAGGTCCCCTGGTCTCTTACTTCATTGTAAATATAAATCTAGCAAGATTGTAGGTCAATGCTAATAATAAGCTAATCTGGATTGTTCGAGGAAGGCATCTAGCTATCTACTCTCACTAGCAATGACCAGTGAAGGACTGGCAGCTATCTTACTATGATGAAAGTAGAGTGGTGGAGTACTTTTTTTTTTATCAATCTCGAAGTATGTGAAACAAACAAACAAACAAACAAAAAAAAATACCTTTACACTTTCCCTCAGCAGCGGCAAAGAATGCAGCCATCTCGTCGATATCGGAGTCGACTGATGCTCTGGGTGGGTTCCCGGGTTCCCCAGTGTATCGTGGTAACGGTGTGAGGGGCGGGAAGCCAGACAGGTAGTCACAACGGCAAGCTTGTGGTGGCTCTCTGTGCTGTGATATCAGTTCTAAATCTCTACAGTGTATGCCTATACGTCTCTATTGTGTTACTACTAGTGTGTACAGTTGATCATGTTTGTGTCACTTTTCTTCAGTGTTGGGCACGTTACTTTCAAAAAGTAATTAGTTATAGTTACTAGTTACTTTTCTCAAAAAGTAACTGAGTTAGTAACGGAGTTACTTTGTCATAAAAGTAACTAATTACCAGGGAAAGTAATTATTCGTTACATTTTGTTCCCCCTCAAAAAAAAAAATCAAATTCAATTAGTGTAATCATAATAAAAGTGAATGTTAAATGTGTTTAATGACTGAAATGGACACTTAACAGAACCAATTAGTAACGTTATCTACACTATATTAATATTTTTGTGGGACAATGTGAGATAAGACATCTATCAAATGTAATATATTTTTGTAGTTATTAAAATTATGTTACTAATTACTGGCCACTGACGAGGACAAACGCTTTGTTCCTCGACACAATGTGCATTGCACGTAAACACTCTTGCCTTTTATTTCAAGTAATGAAAAGTAATGGCTGTATTTCCAATGTGAAAGCGCAGTGCTGGGCTGACCGCTCGCCATCGCTGTGTCTTCTGATTGAAAGAGCGCACAGTAGTGCAGTAGGCGTGGCCTACCTACACATGTTGTCCAAATCTACTCTGATTGGCTTACTGTGCCATTGTCTTGCGTCTCCCCGCCCCACACTAAAGCAGAGTAAAGAAAGGCTGAACGAGCAGCGTGCCAGATGAGAACAGCTTTAATAAAGTAACGCATACTATTTTATTGTAAGTAACAGGTACGGCGTTATAACGATGTAAAAAGTAATTAGTTAGATTACTCGTTACTAAAAAAAGTAACGCCGTTAGTAACGCCGTTTATTTCTAACGCCGTTATTCCCATCACTGCTTTTCTTGTAGCTCATGATGTGGATAAACCCATTATTTGATGTACACAATTCTTAGTGGCTCAGCCAAATTTTATTAGATAGCGGCTCAAATTGGCTTACAAAATTATTGGCTGGCGGCGGCTCAAATTCTAAATGGCGGTTTTAGTGGCGCCTGGCGGCGGCTTCGGGGTCTAGTGTGGACAGGGCCTAAGGTGAGGTTTACATTAGACCGTATCAGCGGATCATCAGATTAACGTTTTTAAAACAATTAGCGTGCACACAGCAACACCAATACACGATTCGCGTGCACACAGCAACGCCAATACACAGATACGCTCGGCTCCGCAGGCATCCTGCGCTCCAAATCAATCCGCCCTGAACAGCGAGTGCCCTCTGGAGGGTGCGCACTCCGGCCCTGCGCAGCTCACAGAGCGCGCGAGTGAAGTGCACGAGCAGTGATTCGGGACTGAGCCGCTGTGTGTGTGATCCTAGTGCATATCGGGCATGCGCGTCACTTACCACTTGCAAGTGGAAGGATGGCAAGCCTAAAGACAATCATAACTACACAATGGGCAGTATTTGCATCAGTATTTGCAGTATTTTCATACTTTTATACTCTTTAATGAAAGGTGATACAAGGCGGAAGTCCGCGCCGTTTTTCAGCAGTCGCGTCACATGACCAACGCCAGCGAATCAGGAAGGTGGATGTCACAGTGACGTTGTCCAATGACGACGCCAGCTAGAGCTCAGCACAGTGTATCCGTGTATTCTCAATGTTTACACAGCACCGGACCAGACACAATCTGGATTGAATACGTGGACCCTGGCGGATTCCCGTTTCCCGGCGTTTTAATGTAAACGGACAGTGCATCCGCGAAGAAAACGAGACAGATACGGTCTAATGTAAACTTGGCCTAAAGTCTGCACTTTGGGCCTTCTAGTGTTAAAAATATGCTGTTAACTCAAAACACTTCTTATTCATTGCAAAACGTTTATTTCAGCGCTGTATACAGGTATTGAGCACACAATGTGACCGCTTTTATGCGGTAGCCTAATAATAATAGAACAACCCGAAAATTGCAGGGTAACCCAGACCTGCGCAAGTGATGCGCTACTGGCAAAAGAGCCAGCGACGTATGAAAAAACCCACACCTTGGACCAAATACATATTATTTTCGGCACGCTGCTCCACCAGTCTGTAATGGTATTTTTCAAATGATTACATTACGGTGTAAATGTGGTCTTGAGAAAAAAAACATGTTTGCAGACCTTTTGTTAAAATCGCTAAAAGTGATGTTGTAATATTAATATGTAATAAAAAATAATAATAATAATAATAATATCAGACATGGCGGCACAGTGGTGTAGTGGTTAGCACTGTCGCCTCACAGCAAGAAGGTCCTGGGTTCGAGCCCAGCGGCCGACGAGGGCCTTTCTGTGTGGAGTTTGCCTGTTCTCCCTGTGTCCGCGTGGGTTTGCTCCGGTTTCCCCCACACTCCAAAGACATGCAGGTTAGGTTAACTGGTGACTCTAAATTGACCGTGAGTGTGAATGGTTGTCTATGTGTCAGCCCTGTGATGACCTGGCGACTTGTCCAGGGTGTACCCCGCCTTTCGCCCGTAGTCAGCTGGGATAGGCTCCAGCTTGCCTGCGACCCTGTAGGACAGGATAAAAGCGGCTAGAGATAATGAGATGAGATGAGATATCAGACATTATGATCTTAGAAAACGCTTTAGTGACGAACAGTTACAGACAGTAATATGTCGTGATATTATATTAGAAAATATTATTTTTCATTAGGCTATATATTAAATTATATATTAAATTTATCTTCTAAAATAACAGACTGTACTCATATCACAACCGGTTTATTTCACCATTGGAGATCAGATCACACAAGACATGCGTTACATGACTCATTTTAAGGATTTAAGTAGGCTATTTAAAAGCAATGCCAGCAGGACTTTGTGGCTCAGGTGGATAAGGCGCCACACCATAAATCCGGGGACCCGGGTTCGATTCCGGCCTGCAGTCATTTTCCGAGCCCTCCCTGTTTTTCTCCTGCTCATTTCTACACTGTTCTAAATGACTTTGGATGTCTGTAAACCAATCAGGATGCTTTTTGTCGAGCATGCGCTACATGAACAGGCACACACACAGGCTCCCTCGCGCACTCCGTCATATGCGCGATGCAGACATTAATGTTTCGCGTGCACGCTCTTGCTCACTTGCTCTAGATTCCGGGAGATATTCTCCAATTTGCGGGCATCAGGGAGCCACTATCAATATGCGGGAGACTCCCGGAACTTCCGGGAGACTTGGGATGTCTGCACTCATGGATTAAAGCAAAAAATATATATATATCATCTGACTGAAAAAAAAGCTCCATGTTGTTGGCCCCTACCACATCAGCGATGAGTCAAATTTTAAACGCCGTGTTGTCCATTATCCCCTCGGCCCCTACTTATAGTACATTTACATAATTTTAACAATGACTGAAGCTAAGGCAAGACTTTACCATTGTCATTACTGGCTATAAATGATGAAACATCAAGTTTTCAGCGCAAAGTGCAAATTTATTTCAACAATACTTTAGTAATGCACAACGGTGGTTAAGAGAAAAGTGCACGTGCAGTCAAACTTGAACCATGCTTTCAAAAGAGTGGAACAGAAAGAACTTGCAAGAAAAGTAAAGTGAAAGTTCACTTTTTCTGCTTCTTCGCAGTGAAGCCAAAGGCATCTAGTTTTTTGCCATTGCTTCCATAGACTTTTTTTATGGCAAACTACACAAAAGCACACACCTGCCATTTTCATCTTTTTGCACCATGAACTAAATGGCTTGCCATTATCGCCCATTTCATTTAGCCAAGCCCATCTCCACTTATTCTTTACCGTTTTGTCGATGTCTGACACATCTGTGCTTTCATTTAAAAGAAGCGCGTCCATGCTGGCAAAACCGAAAGTAATTTGACGCGCTCTAGTGATGGAAATCAAAGGGCCTATATCCAGTGGCCTTATACGCAGTACTCGAGTTGCGGGGGGGGGGGGGGGGGGGGGGGTGTAGGGGGAGGCATCCCCCTTCTGAAATAAAAATCTCAAATCATTCCCCTTATAAAACGGCCATCCCCCCATCACATCCCTTGTGCCATTTTACCGATTAATGTGGAAATTAGCCTACTAATATTTTAACAAATATTACTACCATTTCAACATTAGAGGATTTGCGCAGTGATAGCCTACATGTAGCCAGATAAAAAAGACGCATATTTATTTATTCGGTTGCACCTCTCGTTCACACCTATACGGAGGTTTCAGTCACTGAAAACAGCTACTTTTGCAAACTCTGGGCAGAGTGGAGATTTCTGAAAACTCCATCTTCAGACGCTCATGTAAATCGGGAAAACGAAGCAACAGTGGGCGAGAGGGCGCGCGCGAATATAATGAGTCATAGGTGTGAATCTTTCACCGAATGCCAATTGTCCCGGTTCTTCATGAAATCGCACGTGCACGCACAAATTCATTAGATTAACTTTCAAATAACTGTTCTTGTGCACCTGCGACACAGGAGCCACTTTCCTGAATTTTGAGCTTCGGAGTATTGGCTTCTTTATTTAATCAATGAACTTATTTGTCACATACATTAAATTACTAATGTAAAACATTAGTAGCCTATTTAAGCAATCGCTGTTTTCTCCACTGTTTTCTGACCTTTTGTGCTTAGTGAATGAGTCACTTCATTACACTCCACTGACCGACTTCCAATTCCGGACTTTTTTGAAAATGTAAAATATAGGCCTACGAGATGTTTTTTTGGGACTTAATTCGCGTTGCTCCTTCATTATTAATTTTTGAGACTGACGAGGCACTAAATACTGTGGAATTATTTTCTCCTTACTATTAAGTTTGTCATCTTAAACAAGTGTCGGGAAATCTTGCAGCCCGACTCTACAGCCTCCAATGTTTAAGCGAACTGCTGAAACCATAATGTTTAAAGATTAAATCGTAGGCTAATCAAACCAAAGAAAAACACAGCCTTTCCAGAACGTTGTCTGCCGAAGCCTGTTTAACCTACAAAAGGCTTAATAGCAAAGGTCTTGCTGCGGCTTCAACTTTTCACCTGATCACCTTTCAGTAGGCAAATATCATTATTACTACTACTACAAAAGGCCTAGTATTAGTAGTAGACAAGTAGTTGCCTGGTAGTAGGACAGCCAGATAGTTTCATCAGTGGCCTACGCCGAGCCTCCCTGGGACTAGACAGTAGCGGAGGCTGTATTTATTTATTTATGCCAATCCATGCTGCACTAGACAGTGTTTATGTAGAGAGCATGTGCACTTCAATCAATCAATCTATCTTTTATTTCAATTATATATAAACATATTCAAACTCGCTGCATGAGCGCATTAAAATCTTATGGCTTTTTAACTCACGGTGAAACTCCTCCGGGTTGAATTAACTAACTGAAATCAGCTGTTCTCAGCGTTTGATAAACCTGCTTTGTGAAACGGACAATCACTGCTCCTCCCCATGGAAAAATGAGGGATAGCAGCTGGTTTTCACACAAGCTGCTTAGCGGTGTCACCAGTCAGGACTGCATTGACTACGTCATTGTGGGGGATAAATTATCTGCACAGACCAATCGGCAGACAGTCACGAACCAGTCAGGGGACGGCCAAGGGCCTGCAGAGAGCCAGTCACGGAAACGTGGAACAAATTCAATGGCTGCCACTGTACACACCCACAGAGAGTAGTACAAACAATCCCACTGTTTGCCCTTGCATTTCCCCAACTGAAATGCATCTCCTTCCCCTTAAGTAGAAGTTTTGTGGGGCGCTGATCCACTATATTTGAGGAGCAACTAGTCAACGTGACTGAACCTAAGTCCTCAACAACATAACAGTGCCCATCAACAATGCAATTCAATTTGTATAGTAATTTCCCTTTAAGATACAAAATGATACTACTTGACCATGTTAAAACAACATCCACTGGGACATTAAACTTCAACTGCTAAATGTGCAAATAAATCCATCGTTTATAATAGGTGTACATATGAAACAAAACGGCATTTCAATGGCCACAATAGAAAAGAAATAAAAATAAAATATAGCTGCTAGTGGCAATAAAGGGCCCTCGCACTCGAGGCCTATTGTTTTCTGCATGATTTTTATTCTTATTATTTTTTTTCTCCGTGTGCCAACTCCTCTGCCATAATAAGGACAATGTTCCCTCCAAAACTCATGAACATGTGTGGCAACCAAAGCAATAAATTTTGAAATAGGGGGCACTATGTAGCTCATGAGCACAACCTATGCTGACTTACAATATCATCTCTAAAGATATCCCAGAACAAATGTCAGAGGAAGGTTCCATGCATTTTTGCCATCGTGAGACCCTCAAAACAGTATGGGAAAATTTCAATATCCACATTCCATCCAACATTGGCTGCCATTATGTCCTCGCTTGAGCTATCTACTATTCCTTCGCAATTTAGCACATGTCTGAAGTTTGTACCTACCAACTTTCAAGGAAAACCAATGAACGTCATAGCAGAAGTGCGAAAAAGTATGTTAAAAAAATGGGTTAAAACATCACAGATTCCAAAATGCCGACTTCTTCTTAGGTAGAGCTAATGCAAACCAATGGGAAATATGTTTGTCTTCGTGAGGACAATATTCCCTCCAAAACTCATGAACCTTGGATGAATGTTATGGTATCCAAAGCTCTAAATTTAAGTCCAAAATGTTAGGGGGCGCTATAATGTCTTCTAGCCTCAGCCAAGGCAAATAACCAAAGAATAATAAACTGTTGCCTGGTAATTATAGAAAAATAATAATAATTATAAGAAGAAGAAGAAAAAAAAACACATCCTGAAAACAATACAGCCCAATCCATTCACAATATAAAATCAGCAACATCTTGCCATGACGTATACCAAATATGTCATGAATGCAACAAACCGCTTCGGAAGAGCACATCGAAATGTAACGTGTTTTGGCAATGGCGTCATTACTGTCCATGTCCAAATGGTGGCGCTATACCAGAGGGTGTCTTCGGGCATGTGGATATCTTCAGAACCATGATGTCCTGTAACCTGTGAAGTTTGAGCCATAATAGGCAATGCATGGTGAATTTATGACACACTTCCTGTTTGCATGGCAAAACATACAAATTTATTGGTTCGCCATTTCAACAAGATATCACAAATCCTCTCACAAGTCAACTGACTAAAACAATGTGCATTTCAGTTTTGTTCATCTTGGGGCACTCCACAGAACTACCAATTTTGACACTGATAGGTGAAACTATATTCCGGGTAGAAGTCTCAAGGACTTGTGGGGGCCAGGGCTCTACACTAACTTTTTTTTTCAGGAGCACACGTGCTCCTAAGTTAAAAATTTTAGGAGCACAGGAGAAAAAAATGGGGGCACAAGCAGGTTTTCATTTTAAAGGTTTATTGCAGCGCAAACCTTAGACACACCAACACATAAAACGCAAAATTCAACTGAGAATGAATGAATGAACTAATGAATGAATGAACAAACGAATGAACAACTGAATGAATGAACAAACAGTAGCTAAACAGAGAGCAGAGCTCAGCAGAGCCAACAACATCATCAAGGACAGCTCCCACCCTGGCTCTGAGTTCTCTGACTTGCTGCCCTCAGGCAGGTGTTACAGGTGCATCAAAGCAAGGACCAACAGACTCAAAAACATTTTTTTTCCCCACAGGCCATAACCACCTTGAACAATTAGCCTTTTTCACATTACGTCACTTGCAGGGGAACTCGTATCCGTTTTCAGCCTTTTGAATGGAAGAAGAGGTATACGGCGGCAACATATGTTAACAAAACTGTGTCATTCACAGATAAGATTGATAATAATATTGCGCATTGTTGTTTATCATTACGTATTGTTAGCGACCATTCCAGTCACCTATCTGCCTTGTTTTGGAAAGGAAGTTTACTGACTTTCTATGGTTGCTACTTGTTAGCCAGCAGATTAGCATGCCGCCTCTTCTTCCATTCAAAAGGCTGAAAACGGATGTGAGGGTCTTCTGCAAGTGACGTAATGTGAAAAAGGCTAATTACATGCACTGACTGATGCCACTTCTGGCAGGTGCAACAATGCACCAACAAGGACCTAAAAGGACAATATTCTCACACCTGATACAGTGCAATACTTATTACAGTGCAACCTCACAGAGCAACTTTTTAGTTTTTATAGCTTTTGTATATTTTATATTTATATTTCTACACTTTTACATCCATACCCAATACAATGCAATACCAAATACAGTGCAATATCCTGAGTTTTGTAGCTGAACTGAGTTTCTATAACTAATGTGTAATTAACATCTGCAACTCAACACGCCCAGTTGTATATATATTTTGTTTTTCTGCTGTGTTGTGACATGCACCATTTGTATATACTGTATATTATTTGTTTTTCTGCTGTGTTGTATGTTCCTATCTAAATGTTTGCACTGGGGTGTGTGCTTTCCATCTCATTATATAATTTTCCCGCACCTTCTCCCGTCGTGCTAGCTTTCTTCACTACACTTTCTTCCTCGTCCGTTCTTTTATTCTTGTTTCCACCATCATTGCTTTTAAAAAACGCTGTTATTCTCTGCATAGCGAATATATTTCTCAGCTCGGTCCGAACCAGCTCTCAGTTATCTCTCAGTTGAATGATCTGATGAATCCCTAAAAAGCACTTTTCCCACCTAATGCCACACCCACAACATACAACCGTGGGAAAGAGGGGCAATCACAGAAAGATGAGTAGAAAACGGGAAATGTTACGGGGGATATTTATTGTGATAGTAGGCTATTGTAGCGTCAGCACAAAAGCACCAGACTCAACTTTAACTGAAAGTGTTATTCAGTAGCCTAAACTTATTCAAGCTACAGACCGAGAAGAATAAAAATGCTGAAATCTCATGTCCCGGTAAAACGCACTAGCATGGCAGAACGGCAAAAAAAATTTAACTTTTTCACTCCCCCCCCGGCTACCGTGGGAACCACCACAGTGCAAGACAGAGGCAATGCACGCAACTACAGACAGGGTGACCACAGCAGACAGCCTCGCAGACAAGAGGGCTCTGATTGGTCCACTCTACATCCGCTGTATATGCACTTCCACTTCCCTACTTTCCCGGTTTGTTTTGTTTTTAACGACCTCCATTTTTAAAAACACGAGCGAAGAGCGGTTGATCGAGGAAGTGAGGAAGTACGTACATCTATACGACTCCAGTTCTAGTCATTATAAGTAACCAGAGGATAAACACTCCACTAACCACACCCACCAACTACTCCTAGCGATTTCGCGACTTCGCGCCCCCTTGCGTTGTGGCGGTGAATAACATCGCGCACGCCTATTACTCCCCGCTCAACAATAAATTACAACTGTCTGCGAAAAGCTATCTGCGAAAGCCTTGTCGCAAGAGCATGCAGAGGCCTTGCGATGGAGCAGCCCCTCCCTCATGTGTGTGTGAGAGCGAGCAGCCCCTCCCCCATCCGCGCGCTGAGCGCAGAGACACAGAGTGTCACACAGAAAGTGAAGGATTTTCTCAGAGTGCTCCCTCCAAACAACGGGGATTTACACAAAAACGGAAGGAGATATTCACAAAATTCTTTCACATTGAGCACTACAAGGCTCTGATGAACACATTGATGTAATTTTCTTATCTCTAGTGTAAAAAATGATATTAGGTAGGCTATCCAGTGCTGGATTTACATACTTTGCAGTTTAACGTTTGATACATTTTAGAATGTTAAACTCATCGCGTCTGTGCTCAGTGCTTTCCTAAATTGTCGGCCGCAAGAAGCCCTCGCACGAATGCTTGTGGGGTTTTTTTGTCGTTCGCATGCCGAAAAATTCGCTCGCAAATGCGAGTGAAATGTGCGCACTGTAGAGCCCTGGTGGGGGCACTATGGAGTCCAATGGACACACCCAGGGTCAAGCCTCTATCCCTGAGTAGCGGTGGCCAGGATTGATGTGAGTACCAAATTTCACGAGTCAAAGTTTTTAGGCAATGGAATCATTCTGTCCAGGTCCTATGGTGGCGCTATAACAGAGGGTCAAATTGAACATGTGGATATCATCAGAACCATTGGATCCTATAACCTGTGAATTTTTAGCTACATCAAGCAACGCATGTTGAATTTATGACATCCTTCCTGTTTGTGTGGCACAACATAAATTTATTGATTCGCCATTTCAACATCTTGCAAGATATCGCAAATCCCTTTGCAACTTAAAATCAGCAACATCTTGTCATGACGTATACCACATATGGCATGAATCCAGCAAAACGCCTCGGAAGAGTACATCGAAATGTAACACGTGTTTTGGCAATGGAGTCTTTACTGCCCATGTCCAAAGGGTGGCGCTATACCAGAGGGTGTCTTTGGGCACGTGGATATCTTCAGAACCATGATATCCTATGACCTGTGAAGTCTGAGCCGTATCAGGCAATGCATGGTGAATTTATGACTCACTTCCTGTTTGCGTGGCATAACAAATTTATTGGTTCGCCATTTCAAAATCTTGCAACATATTGCAAATTCCTTCACAATTTAACATCAGCAACAGCTTAACATGATGTATACCAAATATGCCATGGATCCAAGAAACCCCCTAGGAGGAGTTCGTTAAAACGTAACTCATATCAAAACGCACAAAACCCAAAATATCTCACTTCCTGTTGAGTATGGCTGATGCAAAGTATAGGAAATTTTGTTTGTCTCGGGACACTGCACAAACTTACCAAATTTGACATGGACAGGTAAAACTATATACCAGGCAGGGGTCTCCATAACATATGGGGGCACGATGGAGTCCCCCAGACACACCTAGGGTCAAGCCCCTATGGCTGAGTTTCGGTGTGCATGACTGACGTGCATACCAGATTTCATGAGTTTTTGAAGATGTACAAGGTGTCAAATCTGTATTTTTGAACTTTGTGGCACTATGGAGTTAATAAAGCCCACCTAGACTTCATTATTAACATATCAACTCAAATTGTATCATAGGACAAGTTTATGTGCAAAATTTCATAAGTTTTTAGCTATCGTAAGCCCCTCAAAACAGCATGGGAAAATTTCAAAATCCCACATTCCATCCAACATGGCTAACTTCCTGTTGGGTGGAGTCAAATACCACCAAGTAAATTTTGTCCTGCATCACAAGAGTATTGATCACATCAAATAGCTTGTTCTGTCCATGTCCAAAGGGTGGTGCGATACTAGAGGGTGTCTTTGGGCATGTGTGCATCTTCAGAACCATGATTTCATATAAACTGAAGTTTGAGCTATATCAGGCAATGCATGGTGAATTTATGACTCACTTCGTGTTTGCGTGGCGTAACATATAAATTTATTGGTTCGCCATTTCAACATCTTGCGACATATCGCAAATCCCATCGCAATATAACATCAGCAACATCTTCACATGAAGTGTACCAAATATGCCATGGAGCCAACAAATCCCCTAGGAGGAGTTCGTTAAAACATAATACGTGTCAAAACGCACAAAACCAAAAATATCTCACTTCCTGTTGTGTATGGCTGATGCAAAGTACAGGCAATTTTGTTTGTCTCGGGGCAGTGCACAAACTTGCCAAGTTTGACATGGATAGATGAAACTATATACCAGGCAGGAGTCTCCATCACATACGGGAGCACTATGGAGATAATGAAGCCCACCTAGATTTCATTATTACCATATTCATTATTACCATATATACCATACAAATTCTATCAGAGGACAAATGTATGTGCAAAATTTCATGAGTTTTTAGCCATCTTAAGCCTCTCAAAACAGCACGGGAAAATTTCAAAATCCCACATTCCATCCAACATGGCTGACTTCCTGGTGGGTGGAATCAAATACCACCAAGTAAACTTTGTCCTGAATCACAAGAGTATCGATCACACCAAATCTTGTGCCGATCCGAGCAACCTCATCTCAACCATAGCTTGTTCTCTGGGGTGCTATAGAGCTCCGGGACCACGCCCAGTCCCTTGCTCAATATAACTTTGTGATTTTATGCACATTTGATCAGTGTGCCAAAATTCGTGAGTTTTCAAGCATCGCAAGTGCCTCAAAAATGAGTTTTTGCGTGGAGAAAAGGAAAAAAAAAAGATGACATGCCAAAAACAATAGGGCTTTGCACCGGTGCTCGGGCCCTAATGAAAAAACAAGCTGGAAACAATAGGGCTGGTTTTGAAAAGGATGCGCCGCTGAAAGTTCCTCTCACAGCCACAACAATATTGGGACTCCATCTGAGGAACAGCTGATCAGCCGCTGGCATCAGCTGGACATGAAGGTATCCAGCAGAAGAGAGCCCGAGTAATTTCAAAGCAAGCTTTTGTCATGGGTGCTAGTTGCACATATGTTTACATATATCTTTATTTCTTCATATTTTTAGGGCCTGAGCACTGACTTGCAGCCCATAGGCCTGCCCCATAAGTGCAAAGCCCTATTGTTTGAACTATAACTTTGAAAAACAGCCCTATAGAGATCTTGCAGTCACGTGACCGGAAAGTACACAACCCCCATCTTGTCGGTCAAAAACACCGCTGAATACTGCTGCACTCGTGTACAGAATGGATCAATTTCAACCGACGGACTACACGGCTCATTTTTCTAATGAACAGATAACTAGATATATGTCTAAAATAAACGATCTACAAATTTGTGACCCTTATGGCTTTCCGGACGGAGTTTTCACGACCAGATTTTGAACTGCCAGCGGAATACCCGGACGTGTATGATTACCTCATCAACTTTCCCTCGCTGTTCAGTGGTGAAGCACTGCGTGCTTATAAATCTCTGGACAGTTATCTTTACAGAAATTCAGGATTTGTCAGCGACTCAGATGTGGCATCTTGTAAACAAGAAAATAACAATCCTCATTGGATGGGTAAGTCACTTAAGTATTGAGTATAGCACTGACCAGCCGATTATAGAATAGAATAAGGTAATTCCAAATCGTCCGTCTTGTTTACATGGATCTGGCGTTGGAGAGGTAGAGGCTTGGCAGTGGAGGTTTGAGTAGCTGTTTTCTGAGCTTAGTCAACAGGCCGGCTCTGCCTGTAGCCTCGCTTCTGCTCCAGGCGCCGCCTCCTTCGCTTTGCTTCCGATAACAATCCACGGAGACCCCGCTGGTCTCGCCTGGAATGTTTTTTTTTTTTTTTCTCGTCCGGAATGTTGTGCATGCGATGGAAATCGCTACAAACCGTCATTTTCTGCTGGAAACCAGTGTCCAGTAAGTCCATACGGTTGTAGTGGATATTGAAGTCTGGTACAGACGAACAACACGCAAAAATACACACAAAAAACATAAAAAACGTGCACAGGTAGGGAGAGCTTGTAGCCGCAGCCATTGTAGTAGAATTGTATATAGTAGGGTTTTCCAGAAGAAAAGGTAGAAGTAAATGCAGAAGTAGAACCAGAAGTAGAAGGCGGAATATGGCATTTGACCGACACGATGGCGTCTGTCACAATCTGGATCAGCTGTGACGTCACATGCAAGTGCTCCATAGGGCTGTTTCCAGCCTGTTAATAATAATAATAATAATAATAATAATAAATAATTATAAAAAATAGGCTGAAAACAATAGAGCTTTTCACCTCGGTGCTCAGGCCCTAATAAGAAGAAAAAAACATGCCGAAAACAATAAGGCATCTTGGTGCTCGGGCCCTAATAATAATAATAATAATAATAATAATGGGAGAAAAAAGGGCCAAAAATAATAAGGCTTCGCACCTACGGTGCAGGGGCCCTAAAAAACAATAGGGCTTTCCACCTCAGTGCCTGGGCCCTAAATAAGAAGAAGAAGGAGAAGAAGAAACATGCTTTGCGCCTACAGTGCTCGGGCCCTAAAAAACAGGCCAAAAACAATAGGACTTTGCACCTATGGGGCAGGCCTATAGCCTGCACATCGGTGCTAGGGCCCTAAAAATATAAAGAAATAAAGATATATGTAAACTTATGACCCATGACAAAAGCTTACTTTGAAATTACTCGGGCTCTCTTCTGCTGGATACCTTCATGTCCAGCTGATGCCAGCAGCTGATCAGCTGTTCCTCAGATGGAGTCCCAAGATTGTTGTGGCTGTGAGAGGAACTTTCAGTGGCACATCCTTTTCAATCCATGGATCATGCAACTGTGGAGATTACCTTCACTGCTGTATGCTTTTGTAGAACTGTTCAGCTTCTTGCGGCATTGAGAAGAGGTGTATCTTGCCGTTATGAAGCACTCTGAGCCTGCAGGGGTTGTGCTGGAATCCACGGAAGGTACTGATGTCGACAAATAACTTTGTGACCGGGTTAAATGACCGTCGGATCTGGACGGTGTCTGCCGAGAAATCCTGCGTGAATGATATCTTGGCCCAGTCATGTGTGAGGTCTTGCCATCTTGACTTACGGTAAACAAACTCCTTCTCCTGAAATTTTAAGAATCAAATGAGGACCGCTCCATTTTGTTTTGGCTTCCCAGATGTCAGTGTATGGTAAACCTGCTCCAAGGTGAACACTTTATCTGGATTCAGCCCCAGCCATCGTGGCAGCATGTCGCTGACAAAGTCAAGGAGTGTTGTTTGGCCCTCGGCCCCCTCTCGTATACCAAAGAGCCGGAGGTTCTTCCTTCTGCCTCGGTTCTCAAGGTCCTCAGTTTTGGATTCGAGGTAAGCGATTCACTTGGCAGCGGAGTCAAGTGCAGCTTGTGCTTTGTCAAGTGTTTTTTTGCATCATGTATGCAACTCTCAGCTTCTTCAATACGTGTTGCATTTGAAGATACATCTCATTTTACTTCTGTCACTTTACATTCCAATGTAGCCATTGAGTTCGCCATGTCAGTCAGACAGGTGTCACTATTATCCAACTTTGTCCCAAACTCCGCCCGGAGTGATTTCAGGCAGCTTTGTGGGGCTTTGAACAGCTGTCACCATTGTCTGATTTCCTCAATATACCAGAGCAATGCCTAATCCAATCAGCAAAAGTCTGGTAATCATGGTTCCGAATAGGTAGATATCTCCAATGTCCTCCACAGACGTTCCGGCAGGACAGGTGGGTTCCCCCGAACCCAGAAACTGTGTCAATTTCGTTAGGAGACCAGTTTATCAAATCCATGCTTTTTTAGTTTAGAAATTCAATGCGGAGAGAGTCTCTCAAAAAAAAAAAAAGTATAGGCAGACGAGACGAAACAAAGAGCACAAGCAGGAAAAAAAAAGAAGAGGAGAGGAGAGAAGAGCAGAAAAATGCGACCGCCTTCTGTGAGCACGGAGAAGAAATAACATTCTAATTGTTTGAGATGCACTAGTACAAACATTGCTGAGATAAGACCTCACTTCCAGTTTGATGGCTTCGCTGCCGATTTTGATTGTCTAAAATTTGTGGTTGCTTTTGTGAATCAAAAAATTACCAGTGCCTCTCAGTGCATGATGTGTATATACATGCATATCTATATATCTATCTCTATATATGAGAGAGAGAGAGAGAGAGAGAGAGAGAGAGAGGATATTATACAGTTGTGCAAAGATGTGAAGTTTGTCTTCAAGTGGAGAATATATTCACTACACTGCAAAAAATGATATCTTAGCAAATGAAAATATCTGGAAAATAGCGGAAATGATCTAGCATTTCCTATTAGAAGAATACAAGACACCAATTCTGAGATTATTAAACCTAGTTCTAGATTGCAACCAACTTATTCGCAGATGTCTTAAGTAAAAATATCTGTCCATGCAGCAAGATAATTTCACTAGTATTAAGTAATTTTCTCCTCAAATTCAGTTTTCAACTTTTTGCAGCGTACTCAGCGAAGCAAACAAGTGAAAATATTTTCAAGATGAGAAAATAAAGTTTATATCTTCACGCTACCATGTAAATGTTCTTTATATCAGTGTTTCCCCTACCATTATATTGGGGTGCACCCCAATATAATGTTTTGAGTTTGAGTACCAACATGCCTCCAAAGGTCAAATGCCAAAGCACCGGAACAAAGAAAATAATATTCACTTGCCTATTTTGAGTATGTCATGGTTTTGGTTCTCCATGTCCCGGATGTAAGGTGAGGTGACAAGAATATAACAAAGTATGTGCATTATGTGGTAAAGACAACTCACCTGAAATAATGTTTCTGACTCAAACTTTAAATATATGTGCCGCATCATGGAGCATGTGTTACGGGCATTGATGATGTATTTGTTAAACTCACCTCCAGGGGAGTACTGCCAAGTTGGGGAAAAGAAGTCCACTTTGTCCTTCAGATCATCTTCATTTTCTTTCTCCCACTGAGTACCAACATGCCTCCAAAGCTCCAATGCCAAAACCCTGAACAAAGAAAAATAATATCCACATGCCTGTTCTGAGTTTTGCTAAACATGCAACATCAAACTTAAAAAGGATATACAGTACAACTGTATATATAATTATGATTATGAATGACAATGTCATTGGTTAGTGATACTTTATCTCTGGGAAATCATCATTGAGGCTGCTCAGTAACAGTGGAATAAGCTTGTGGAAGTATGAGTATCTATCTCGGAAGTTGAGAAGCCAGTCACCAGCAACCAAAGTCACAGCCTTCCTCACCTAGAAAGACCCATGGAAAAGAATAGCAAGATGCAAAGTCTATTAAAGAGGCTACTTCAACATCAGAAAAAATCTATTACCCTGCGTGACTGAGACATGGGACCCTATTTCTATGATGCAAAGCACAAACTCCTATGGCAAGAGCTACTACAAATTGCAAAATTATAAAGGGGCTGTCCCAAGTAAAGTTGTAGAAAATATAACATAATACATTTTCAGTATAATCCTTTTACACATTACCTGCTTAACTGCAGAACAAAGAAAATAAACTAGGTTTTATTCACTGTCTATCATTAGAATTAAAAAGCTAGAAATTTTTAGCTTTGCTTTTGTTTCTCTTTGGCCAAACAACAAATGCTGAGTTTTTGACCAGTGTTGGCCAAAGACTTGCGGTGCCCTCCATCATAAATATTGTTAATTGATGGTAACCATTTACTTGGCTAATTTTAGCCAAGTCAACCATACTTTGATACATTTTTATTTCATGTTAATGAAATAGAGGGTGCTATATCAGTACATCTTCTAAGCAGGAAACTCAAGCTGAAAGGAGAGTACTTATCAAAAGATTATTCATTTGTGATGGGAGCAGAGCTTCCAGGGATGTCTGTTAATATTAGGGAGTTCAAAACACCTATGCATTTATCAGTCATTCCAGATTAATATGCCAATGCTCGTCTGTATTTTATTTTTTTTTAAATTTTGAAATATATTCAGTTCCACAAGTACAATGTCCAATGACACAATTTTCATAACTGTGACTTTGTACACAACCAACTGATTTGAAATTAAGCCATCAAGATGTGATTAAAGTGCAGAATTTCAGCTTTAATTCAAGGGGTTTAACAAAAAATTGCATTAACCATTTAGGAATTACAGCCATTTTTCACAGGCCCTCCATTTTCACATGTTCAAAACTAACTGAACAGACTAATGTAATTATAAATACAACCCCGATTCCAAAAAAGTTGGGACAAAGTACAAATTGTAAATAAAAACAGAATGCAATGATGTGGAGGTTTCAAAATTCCATATTTTATTCAGAATAGAACATAGATGACATATCAAATGTTTAAACTGAGAAAATGTAATCATTTAAAGAGAAAAATTAGGTGATTTTAAATTTCATGACAACACCACATCTCAAAAAAGTTGGGACAAGGTCATGTTTACCACTGTGAGACATCCCCTTTTCTCTTTACAACAGTCTGTAAATGTCTGGGGACTGAGGAGACAAGTTGCTCAAGTTTAGGGATAGGAATGTTAACCCATTCTTGTCTAATGTAGGATTCTAGTTGCTCAACTGTCTTAGGTCTTTTTTGTCGTATCTTCCGTTTTATGATGCGCCAAATGTTTTCTATGGGTGAAAGATCTGGACTGCAGGCTGGCCAGTTCAGTACCCGGACCCTTCTTCTACGCAGCCATGATGCTGTAATTGATGCAGTATGTGGTTTGGCATTGTCATGTTGGAAAATGCAAGGTCATCCCTGAAAGAGACGTCGTCTGGATGGGAGCATATGTTGCTCTAGAACCTGGATATACCTTTCAGCATTGATGGTGTCTTTCCAGATGTGTAAGCTGCCCATGCCACACGCACTAATGCAACCTCATACCATCAGAGATGCAGGCTCCTGAACTGAGCGCTGATAACAACTTGGGTCGTCCTTCTCCTCTTTAGTCCGAATGACACAGCGTCCCTGATTTCCATAAAGAACTTCAAATTTTGATTCGTCTGACCACAGAACAGTTTTCCACTTTGCCACAGTCCATTTTAAATGAGCCTTGGCCCAGAGAAGACGTCTGCGCTTCTGGATCATGTTTAGATACGGCTTCTTCTTTGAACTATAGAGTTTTAGCTGGCAACGGCGGATGGCATGGTGAATTGTGTTCACAGATGATGTTCTCTGGAAATATTCCTGAGCCCATTTTGTGATTTCCAATAAGAAGCATGCCTGTACGTGATGCAGTGCTGTCTAAGGGCCTGAAGATCACGGGCACCCAGTCTGTTTTTCCGGCCTTGACCCTTACGCACAGAGATTCTTCCAGATCCTCTGAATCTTTTGATGATATTATGCACTGTAGATGATATGTTCAAACTCTGCAATTTTACACTGTCGAACTCCTTTCTGATATTGCTCCACTATTTGTCGGCACAGAATTAGGGGGATTGGTGATCCTCGTCCCATCTTTACTTCTGAGAGCCGCTGCCACTCCAAGATGCTCTTTTTATACCCAGTCATGTTAATGACCTATTGCCAATTGACCTAATGAGTTGCAATTTGGTCCTCCAGCTGTTCCTTTTTTGTACCTTTAACTTTTCCAGCCTCTTACTGCCCCTGTCCCAACTTTTTTGAGATGTGTTGCTGTCATGAAATTTCAAATGAGCCAATATTTGGCATAAAATTTCAAAATGTCTTACTTTTGACATTTGATATGTTGTCTATGTTCTATTGTGAATACAATATCAGTTTTTGAGATTTGTAAATTATTGCATTCTGTTTTTATTTACAATTTGTACTTTGTCCCAACTTTTTTGGAATCAGAGTTGGATAAGCATCATTTTAGAGGCGAAGCGAGGCAGTACCCACTATGTCATCGTGTTGTAAGAATGTAAGAATAAGTGTAACGATAGCGCACTGTGCATACGCATGCAGGTGTTCCTGTTAAAATGGCCGGTGAGTGTATACAATTCAGCTCACCATTCGAAATAAACAGACTAGAGCAGGGGTTTTCAAAGTGTGGGAGAGTCAGCCCCCCCTCAGAGAGCAAATAAACAACAGCGCCCCCCCTTACAATTTTTGTTGTTGCTATACTTAAATGTTCCATTCGTGTTTTAAAAAATGGTTGTTGTACACATTTTTATTTTCTTTTACACATTTTAAACATCTGTGCTTTTTTAAAACTTTTTTTTACACATTTTAAACATCTGCTTTTTTTAAACATCTTGTTTTACACATTTTAAACATCTGTGCTTTTTTAAAACCTCTTTTGTACACATTTTAAACATCTGTGCTTTTTTAAAACCTCTTTTGTACACATTTTAAACATCTGCTTTTTTAAAAATATCTTGTTTTACACACTTTAAACATCTGTGCTTTTTAAAAACATTTTTTTACACATTTTAAACATCTGTGCTTTTTAAAACCTTTTGTACACATTTTAAAAACATCTGTGCTTTTTTAAAACCTCTTTTGTACACATTTTAAACATCTGCTTTTTTAAAAATATTTTGTTTTACACATTTTAAACATCTGTGCTTTTTAAAAACATTTTTTTTACACATTTTAAACATCTCATAGCATCGTTAGCTAACACCTCTTGGCAGACAACACGCTGTGGCAGTGGAGCATCTTCAGATCCAGTCCATGAAAATCCAAACTTTAAATAATCGTGGTCATACTTCCTTCTTTTTTTGCTTGGCCCAGACTCTGTCTCCTCACTCACTGTAGCTTTAGGTGCTAAAAATCGATCCATTTTGTCTC
This sequence comes from Neoarius graeffei, assembly GCF_027579695.1. Taxonomy (NCBI): domain Eukaryota; kingdom Metazoa; phylum Chordata; class Actinopteri; order Siluriformes; family Ariidae; genus Neoarius; species Neoarius graeffei. The sequence continues at coordinate 25,736,011 of NC_083588.1, forward strand.
TGGCAAAGGCTAGCTGAAGTTCGCTAAATGTCCGCAATAGTAACTTATTCTGGTTTATTTTTCCTCACGTTGCGCCCCCCCCGAAGAACTCTGGCGCCCCCTGGGGGGGCGCGCCCCACACTTTGAAAAGCCCTGAACTAGAGAAATCACTTTCAGACATGTTTATGCTTATTAACGAGGGAAAGTGTGTTCCTATTTTAAAATATACTCCAAGTTGTCCCCCTTTCCTCACCTTCTTCGGTCATTGGTCCCATGTGTGATGTAGATATGACGTACTTCTGAGTTGTTATAGGAAGTTGTCGAAAAGAGTATTGAGACCACTGATCTCTAGTGCCAGGCCTTTTCTGATAAATAAGAGTTTCGATCGTGGTGACAGCATGTGTGTGTCAGCCTCAGTTCGGAGGTTTCAGTTTCGAAATGTATATGCGCGCGTGCGTGTGTGTGTGTATATATATATATATATATATATATATATATATATATATATATATATATATATAAACAGGGATGCAAACAGCGCGCCTTTTGGTGGATGCCGCCTTTTTCACGGCTGAATCGCGCAGATCCGAATTTTTTTTTAGGGGGGGCGTTGGAGTGTCTGATTATAATTTCAAAGTAAATTCTGTATTAAAATTACTAAATAAGCAAATCCGTTACAGTCCATGAAACAGGAAGTATAAGGATGAGAAAAAAAACAGTTTAAATCGGGAAGCTGCGCACATTTGCGCAGTCCTGCCGCTCAGGCTGCACAAATGTGCGCAGCTTCCCGATTTATGTGTGTGTGTGTGTGTGTGTGTGTGTGTTGGTCAAACTTCTGCTATTTGCTTTAATTTTATTTTAGATTCTTTACACTACACTTGTGAGACAAAATGCGCTCATTAGTACTAAATAATGCTTCTAAGACAATTCCTGAACAAGTGTTTTCTTACTATTTTGAAAATAGATATAGTTCACAGCACTGTATTTTGAACAAAACACATTAAACAAAATTGGTAACCAAAATACTACAAGCCCTGATGCTGCTCACAGCTTGCAAGAGATGAGGCGAGTATAATTGATAACGTGTATATATGCTGTATTTACTGTATGGACATGGTATCAGAAAACAATTTTATATATAAGCAGTAACCACATGTACCCATAGGGTACCTATTTTTAATACTTGGATGCAAATCCTTTGCAGTCAATGACTGCCTGAAGTCTGGAACCCATGGACATGATCAAATACTGAGTTTCCTCCCTTTTGATGCTTTGCCAGGCCTTGACTGCAGCCACCTTCAGTTGCTGCTTGTTTGTGGCTCTTTCTGCCTTTAGTTTTGTCTTCAGTAAGTGAAAAGTATGCTCAGTTGGGTTGACTGACTCAGCCATTTAAGAACATTCTTTGCTTTAAGGTGGTCTTGGGTTGCTTTTGCAGTATGTTTTGCATCATTATTCATCTGTACTGTGAAGTACCATCCTATCAATATTGTAGCATTTGACTGAATCCAAATAGAAAGTATACCTCTATATACTTTGGAATTCATCTCGCTACTTCTATCAGCAGCCACATCATCGATGGAGGACTTTCACGTGACACCATCATAACTGCAGATTTATTTACATGGCCATATTGCCGGGCAAGCTTTGTTTTGGACAACGACTATAACAAGTGTACATGAGTGATTGTCGGCCAGGCCTCAACATTAACTTTTGATACCTTAATGGCCTCAAAAAATTTTTGCCCCCTTTGAATTTTCTTTTGCCCTAAAATTTTGTGGTATTTCAGCAAGTTTTCAAGTACATGATTCAAGGCAATACTGATGTATTTTCTAAGGGTATAACTGAGTTATTTAAACAAAAGTACATTAAAAAAATTATTATTATTTTGAAAAACATTTATTTCTGCAACTAGTCGGGTCATAATGTAAGGTTCTGTGACCATCCTCTGGCAACAATGTTTTGATGATTGATTTGACCTCTATGGACCCTTTAGAAAAGATTTAGCTCCCATGTCCCTCCCAAAAATCCCGGCATTTTTTGTTACAGAGCCAAATTCAAAATGGCGCCCGGCGCCATCTCTAAAAAATAACTTTTGAGCTGAATGACCTAGACTCATGTCTGAAGGCACTTTTTCACACAAGTCAGCCATGAGGATTCCAAATCTGACACCATTTTGATAATACAACTTTGTTTTGGTCACGTAATTCAAGATGGCTGCCATCTAGTACAATAGTTCTCAACCTTTTCAGGCCGTGACCCCCCAATTTATGTGAAAGTACGTACAGTACATCAAGAGCGACCTACAGTACGCTACCGAGTAGCCAAGGTGCTTTTACTTTGAGTTTCTTACATTATCACCCCCCCCCCCAAAAAAAAACACCTTGTGTCTCGACCCATAGGTTAGAAAACATAACTTTTGTTTAAAAGCAAAAAAAGGCCAGTGAATAATGCACTCATACTATTTTGTTCTTTTTATATTGTGCACATCATACCCAGTTTTCTTGATTCTAACTCTTTACCTTTCATGCCTTGACATGTCCTTTAGCGACGTCTCTGGCGACTAAAAACTTCATCTAGCTACTTTGGCGACTTTTTGGCAATTCTAAAAACCTCATCTAGCGGCTTTGACGACATTATGGCAAAAAGCTTGTCTTTTAAGTGACAAAATCATTGTTTTTCAGCATAACTATAGCTCTGCACCGTGGTCAGAAACATATCTCTCATAGCATCATCACATGCTGCTTGTTTAGTGCTGCTACTTGTTGCCTCAGTCATTCTTTTGAGCCCACAGTGAGAGGAGCTAGATATTTGATCTGTAAAGACAAATGTAAAGACAGTGTTCATGCTGCATGCACAACTGCTTGAATATGGAAGAAAGCAATATACCAACAGGGACAGATAGACAGCCATGTGTTCTCCAATGTGGTACTCTGTGTAATAAAGCCACAGATACCATTAGGTCAACTCAGAGATGGGAAAACATAAAACAAAAGTCACTGTTATGGAGTGGCCTTGACAAGTTTGGGCATGTCTATGCAACTGTTGATTGGAATAAAGGTCCAGTTGGAAAGTATGTCCATGAAGCATGTTTGTTGACACTATGTAATACTAAGAAACTGGAACAAGCCAAAACAAGACAGAGAAAACAAGAGACTGATGAATGCCCATCTCAGTCTTCTTCTATGTTAGATGAATGTTCCACAGCTGCAGATCCACCTGCCAAACGACTACGATCAAGTCTTGGGCAGATACATGATAAAACAAAATGTGTCTGGTGTTGTAAGCCTGAGTCACCAAAGCACCCAGAAACAAAGTTGAGGCTGATTTCCTATGATCATGCATGGGCAGCTTTCAAGAGCCATACAGTTGCCCTGGAAGATCAGACAATGCGGGACAGAATCAATTGCCTGATCGATTCTGCAACTGATCAGCCCTATGCACTTGAGATCCGATATCACTACACATGTTGGATGAAATATGTGACAAAATACAAGAAAATGACCGAAGATGACAAACTCCCACATATGCACAATGTCACTCTACGTGAGGCACAGACTATGTTCTTTAATCACATAAGAAAAATTATTATTGAGGAACATGAACTAAGGTCACTGCAGAGCCT